>NW_004457712.1:1310821-1405594 GCF_000313135.1 Acanthamoeba castellanii str. Neff | reverse complement strand
CGACGACGAGAGCTACGAGAACATCTTCAAGCCCATCATCCAGAAGGTGATGGACTGGTACCGGCCGGGAGCGGTCGTGCTCCAGTGCGGCGCGGACTCACTATCGGGCGATCGTCTGGGCTGCTTCAACCTCTCGCTCAAGGGCCACGGCGCGTGCGTCGAATTTGTACAGAGCTTTGGGCTGCCCCTCCTAGTCCTTGGTGGCGGCGGTTACACCATCCGTAACGTCGCTCGTTGCTGGACCTACGAGACTGCCCTCCTCTTGAAGAAGGACATCAATGACGGTACAACACCCCTACTACTCTCCCCATGCATTACACGACACACACACACACACACACACAGCTCAGCCTCACGCTCCATCTTTTCCAGAGCTGCCCTTCAACGACTACTTGGAGTACTACGGCCCGGACTTCAGACTTCACCTGTCGCCCTCGAACATGGAGAACCTCAACGATCCCAAGTACCTCGAGAAGACCAAGATCAAGCTGATCGAAAACCTCAGGAGTGTTCAAGTAAGCACTAGCCCTTTCCAGCCTCGCGGCTTGCCGTGCACGAGCTTACGTTCAACGTTGCGTCTCTTTCTCTCTCTCTCTCGCTACAAAGGGCGCGCCGGGAGTGTCAATGAACGAGATCCCGCCTGACACTTACCTCGGCTCGGACGACGAGGACGAAGAGGACCCCGATGCCCGCATCAGCGGTACATTGCCACGACACCTTTCGTGTTTTCGAAGCGCAGTGCTGCTTGGTTGATTACTCACATCTCTTGTCGTCCACCGCCCACCGCAGAGCGTCACAGGGACCGTCGCGTTGCGCATGACGCCGAGCTTTCCGACTCGGACGAGGAAGACGCAGGGCGACGCTTCGACGACGTTGCCTTTGACGACGACGATGAGGATGAAGAGGAGGAGGACTGAGAATTCCCATCATCGATCGGTAGTGGCCACACGTGGCCAACTACACTTAGACACACGCCAAGGAAAAGGAGTGGTGGGGCGGTAGAGGAACAAGACGAGATCAGTGCAACATCACCTCCATGAGGTCGAGGCCGACGATGCAGACGAACAGCGAGCGACACCACCCTCCTCTCCCCACTATTCTTCTTGTTGGTCGTGTCTTCAAGTGCTTGTAAAGCTTTGCCTTTTGGTCCACCAACGGAAACGGCCAAAGACAATTCTAAATTTCTACAAGTGATTTCGGAAACTGTCTTCGTTTGGCAGAAGTGGTACATTGATCTCTCAAGAGATTGAGAGGATGCGGCGAGGCCCCTCGCTGAGCGACTTGTCGCTTGGGCACATGGCCCCCGCCACCTCTTCCACTGCCATAGGTGAAGGGGTGGAGCATGAAGATGGCGGGCAGGCCACCACGCCGGTGGCGTTGATTTGCTTGCGCAAATTCGAGTATGAAAATGCGCTGCTCGACGAGATTGTGGAAGCCAAGCTGTCGCCCACACGCGGCGTGGCAGCTCTGCTCGGACCCAAGCGCACCCTTCACCTGGTCCTGCTTTCGGCCGTGCAGCAGAGCAAGCCCACGCCGCCGTCAGCCTTCGCCACGAACCACCAGGGCAAGCTCGTGGAAGGATTCCTTGTTCACGATGTCGAGCGGTGCGATTTACAATTTATTTATCTATTTAATGATAATTATTATTAATCACATCTGAATTTATGTTATTATTTTAATTGCTGGCTGCTACGCATTGCAACTCACGACCGGCTCGGAGCAGATTCGAATGGGCAGGTCCGATGGTGGTGGGCGAGCACGAGAGCAAACTGAGCGTGCTGCTGGTGACGGACTCCAAGGGCAGCCTGTGGGCCTACCAGGTGGCCGAGCCCTTCGCGCAGCACGCGTGCCACCTGCTGCCGCTCCCGGCCCAGCTCGACCTCGCCATCTCGCCTCGGGCCTACCTTCCCACCGTACAACACGCCGACATGCCCCAAGGTAAGAACTTGTGTGCGGCTCGACGTTGGCCTGACGACTGACCGCCGCCGCCGTTGTATCGACACCGCAGACAGCAATCGGCCGTCCATACCCTATGCCGAGGTGAGCCTGAAGCAGCTCAAGCACCTGCTCAATTCCAAGCGTTCCACCGCTCCTCGTACGCGCGCGACCGCCTTCTCCAGTCCTTGGCTTGTTTGCTTGGTTTGCTTGTTTGTTTGACGGCGCTCGCGGATCTATTTCTCAGCGGTGGAGGGCGAAACGATCGAGTTCATGAGCACCATCAAGGCCTTGGATAGCGTGCTGCTGGTCGTGCAGCAGACCGCGATCGTGCTCTCGGTGTCCGTGCAGCGAGGCGCCCTGGTCATCAACCTCACCCGCAGGTACTGGGCCACGCACTCACTGCGCGCCGGTGCGCATAGGGCAAACAATGATGGGCTGGAATCGAGTTCTCACGCATGTTGGTGGTGTGCGCCAGGTTCGCTCTGGGCGCGGCCTACGTCCACTTTGCGTGCCTCGGGCAGTGGATCTTTGCCCTCAAGTCGAGCGGCCACGTCGACCTGTGGGACATCTCCGGCTCCAAGCGGGCGCTCATCGATCTGCCCTCCTATCACCGGAAACACCAATCTCAGGCCGGTACGAACACAGCTTGCTTCAAGGCGACGCCACAGCTGAATCTGTTAACTTTTTCGATCTGATTTGATTGCGACGACGCAGACGCCACGGCAACGGAGGGCGACTACAAGCGCATCGCCATCTCGTGCGACGGCGAGTGGATATGCATCACCGACGCTTCCGGCAAGCTACTCGCCGCCCAGCTGGACCACTACTTCCGCCAGTTCCCCTTCGCCGTCGTACGTCATGCGCGTCGTCTTATTTGGGATGGTATGCGCGTCATCAACTCACCCTATTGTCGGCTGTTTGTCGCACGAAACAGAACCACCCGGCGGCTGCGCTGGTCGACTACCAGGCGACCTCGGCGCTCCCGCCCTCGCGCTACTCAGTCTCGGTGGCCGCCTCACATTCCATGTTCGCGGCGAGTGGCGCCACCCGCGGACCCGTGGCGGATTCGATCACCGCCGTGTCGGCCGCTCTCCCGCGGGGCCTCCACTGGCTCGATGACATGAGCGGCGTCGACGCCGCCGCTTCCGCAGCGTCCGGCGGCGCGGGCTGGGTGTCAGGCTGGCGCTCGGATAACGTTGGCACCGGTCCGTAGGCCTTACTTCCCCTGTCCCTGCGTTTGCGACTCACCAGCGGCCCTGGCCGTCTACAGACGGGCTGGAGCTGAACGGCTTCACGGTGAGCAGTTCGGTTACGCCGCGGCAGCGCACGATGACCTCGACCCCGTCGCGGCAGAATTCCTACTCGGCCTTTGACTCGCCGATGCTGCGCTACGGTTCCTTCACCTACGACGGCGGCGTCTCGCCCTTCATTTCCGGCACCTCGCCCACCTCGCTCGCCAAGCTCGCCGCCTCCTCTACTGAAAAGGTAACCTTATACTCCAGCCCCTCACTTCGATCGAAATCAAGCCCGTGTGGGTGACTGACGGTGGCCTTTTGGGCTTTTGCAGGACTTGCCCGAGGACTCTGACAAGCACCGCACGCGCGTGTGGTCGGTGCCGGGCAATTACCGAGATGACGGGGCGACGTCGGCGATGATGCCGCTGCTCACCGTGAGCCCGGCGTGCGTGATTGTCGAGGCGGAGGTCACTGCCGACGCCGGTAGTGCTGCTGACGGCAACGGCGACACCGGCAGCGCCCTGGGCGGCAGCTCCGGTGTTGTCAGCACTCAGCGCGGCGCGGCGCCGCTCAAGCGCAGGACCATCGTCGTCTACGAGCGCAAGAGCGGCGTCAAGCTGTGGGAGGGCAAGCGCGAGCCGGGCGTCGTGCTGCGCGAGGCAGACGACTCGTGGTATGTGCTGCGGCGCGAGGGACTCTTCTCGCTCATCGTCGGCCAGACCCAGGAGCGCCTCCTTCACAACATGATCATGGGCGGTACGCGCCTCACTCGCAGCTCTCTTCATCGCACCGGCGACCAGTTGATCTCACGCCAAAGCTTGTCCGCCCTCGCACACACGGCACACGACACACAACGACACACACGCACGCAGGTAACGCGATGCTGGCGGACAAGCTCTGTCGTATCAACGGGTGGGACATGGCCGCACTGCCACTCCACGCGCTGGAGTTGGGCGTGCGCTACCGTCAGATCAACGTCGTCCAGTCGGCCCTGGCCTCGCTCAGCCCCATGCAACAGCTCCCGGCCGGCCGGCTGCTCGCTCGCTTCGCCGACGAGCTGCAGCCGACCACCGACCACGAGTTCGCCCATTCGCTGCTTCAGATCGGTACGCACCCCTCCCCCTGTTTTGTGGCACTTTGTCCCGGCTCCACGCATGACACCGACGTGTGTGTGGTGTGTGGTGTGTGTGGTGTGTGTGGTGTGTTTGCAGGCATGAATTTCGTTAGCGATATCATCAAAGACAAGGCGGCGAAGGTGCATGGCGCCAATGCTCCTGCCGATGGGGAGGAGATGGAGCAGCTGCTCGAGTTCTCTCGCATCCTGGAGACGCTGCGCAACTCTCACCTCTCCGGCGCTCGTCCCAATCTCTCGCTATCCATCGACCAGGTACTACCACGGCACCACACACACCACACACACGCACACGCACGCACACGCACACACGCACACGCACGCACGCACGCACGCACGCACGCACACACACACACACACACACAACACACGCACACAAAGCATTGATGACTGATAAACAACACAGGAGATGGAGGACAGCAAGAAGAGCGACAAGGCGAGGAAGATCAAACCCCGCTCGCTCTTCATTCCGTCGGGAGCTGCAGCGGAGGAATCGAACGGGTCTGCTCTGCTGCGCATGTCCGGCAAGCACAAGCAAAGCGCGAAGCTCTGGGATGAAGTTCTCGACGGCCACATCGGCTTCGGTGGATTCGAAGAGCGTTGGGAGGTAAGTCACCTTCACCGTGTGTGTGTGTGTGTGTGGTGTGTGTGGTGTGTGTGTGTGGTGTGTGTGTGGTGTGTGTGTGTGTGTGTGTGTGTGGCCACTACCGAGAGTGCTCAACATTTGGTTTTGTTCGACAGCGCATGCAAGACGCGGAGGTGGTCAAGGAGGCCCTGCTGACGAGCGCAGTGTCTCGTGCGGTCGCCTATCTCCAACTCCGCCACTCGGACAAGCCGCGCCCGCAGGGCGGCTACTTCGCCTACTTCAAGAAGATCGGGTTCGCGCTCGTTTACCAGGCCGTGTGCCAAGATCAGGTCAGCCACCCTCGCGCCCCTGTGTGTGTCGTGTTCGTCGTGTGCGCTCTCAGTAGTAGTGGCTCACAGTCAGGGTGCAGGTGGAATTGGCCCGGCGAATCCTGCTCACGATGGGCGAGAATGCTGACGCTCACCTCCGTCTGCTGGCTCTTTACACCACTCGTCGCTCGGTCCGCACTCGCTTGCTGGAGGCCCTGCCCTCCTCCATCTGGTCTCCCGGTACGTGCAGCTCTTGTGTGCGTTGTGTCGTGTCGTGTCGTGTCGCGGTTGGCCTGACCACACAACGACACAACAGCGGAGCTCGAAACAATCGCATTTGCGAAAAAGCTCGAGCGGCTCTACCCGAATCCCTACTACTCGCTCGAGTACATCTCGCGCTCATCTTCCCGCCACCCCACCCTGGCCAGCTTCGCTCTGGTGCCGACCTACATACCCATTCTTCTTCATCTCCGATCGGGCTTGAACTGACCTGACCTGACCCGCCCAATGGTGATCCACGCACAGATGCCCGATAGCGCGGCGGGCCAGTCGGCCGAGCTGTTGCGACGGGCGGATGACATCGACGACATCCTGCCCCAGACGGCTGCCATGTACGGATTCCGCATCACCGGCACTCTGACGCCCGCCGAGTCGCCTGCGCGCCACAGCAGCGAAAAATGGGAGCGGTACGCACCCTTGCCACCCAACCACACTTCGACCGGGCACGCGTGGGGCCAACGCGATGGCGTGTGCGGGGTTGCTCTGCAGATGGGAAATCGCTCTGCCGCCGATGGTGGACACGGCCCACAAGCCCGAGGACGCGCCCGGCGGCGGGAGCGGCTACGTGCAGTTCTCCCTGGCGTGGGCCATGGGCTGGGACCAGCACACGCGCGATCGCATCCTGGTCGAGAAGGACGCCACCCCGGGCGGACCCGACGGCCTCGCCGCCGCCGTTGCCTACGCCGTCACCCACAACCAACCTGCGCGTCTCACCAAGGTTTGTACATTCCAGAGCTTTTTCTCGATCCATGTTGTCATCACGATTTCAACTCACTCGATCATATATGTGGCCAAATGATATATATATATATCTTACATGTTTCTATATAAAATTTTGAAGATCCTGCGCAGGTCCCTTCCGGGTGTTCCATCGAAGGACTTCGACCCCGCGCCATTGGTCAACGCAGTCGAGGAAGCCCTCCCATTGGGCACGGAATTTATGGTACGCTCGGCAAAAAGTCTGACCATCACCTGTGCCCAGTGGGGCGCTCACTCGACTGTGACTTCAAACAGAACGACCTCGCCGTGAACGAGCTGGCCCGGCACGGTCTGTTCCTGCGCGGAGAGAAGCGCAACGTGTCGGCGCTGCTGATCCGCCTGTGCAAGACGGGCCAGCTCTTCTCCCCGCCTCCCCGCCCGCGCCCCCTCCACGATGACGACGCCGACGAAACCGACGCCGACACCAAGTCCATGGAAGTCGTCCCGACCGTAGTCGTCGCCGAGGTACAACTACCATTCCGTTGTTGTTTGTGTGTGTGTGCGTGTGCGTGTGCGTGTGCGTGTGCGTGGTGTTGACATTGGCTGACGGTTGTGTGGTTTGGAACGGTGGCAGGGTGGCTACCTGACCGACGCCGATGTGCATGCAATCGAACGGGAAATGGTCACGCTGTGCGCGCAGCAGGGTCTAGGTCCGCTGCTGGTGGGCTTCGTGCGCAATTACCAGCTGGCGCTCACCGAAGACGAGGCCCGTGGGCTCACGGCCCACCTGCCCGAGGTGCCGCGCTGGCTCGACCTCTTCGTGCTCTTCCGGCTTCACTCCGATCTGGGCAAGCTGTCGCTCGCCAACGCCGCCTTCCTGCGCGATGTACGCACCACCTTTCGAGTGTGTGTCGTGTGTGTCGTGTCGTGTGCCGTGTTAATAACGACGTCCACCGCCTCATCTCCTTTTGTGGAATGATTGCAACGACAGAGGGACGTCACCTTGAACGACATGCTCAAGGAGGGCGAGCTGCTCTCGGTGTTGGGCACCCTGGCCTACGCTCCAGAGGGCGTCAAGGCCGTACTGGACGGCGACGATCTCAAAGACGACCGATACTCCGTCGATGCCCATCTGCTCTACCGCGGTACGCTCATCCTTTATTTACTATTTATTTAGATTTATTAACCTTGTGATTTGTTTTCTTGTGCGCGGCCAATGCAGCCCTCTCTGGGTATCCGACGTTGCAGCAGGCCCTGTTCCCCGTTCCTCCGTCCGAACGGTCCGACCACGCGAACGATGAAGACGTCGATGAAGATGCCTCACGAGGTTGCCTTTCTTCTCTCTATCCATCGTTTTCCTTTTTTTTTTTTGTCTGGCTGTTGTGTCGTTTCATTTCGCGTTGTGTGGTTTATGTTGTGTCATCTTGTACGTTGGACGATGTGTGTTTTTTTCCGGGTGTAGTGAAGTTCGTTGTTTCTTACACGGGCGTGATGTAGATCTGGAGTCGGGCAAGGGCGACGTCACGCTCGTGGAGCTTCTGACCGAAACGACGCCCTTCGCCGCGCAAGACATCCTCTGCACCGCGCCCTCGGGCAGGACCGAGGAGGTGCCCAGCTTCCGCAAGGCCGTCAACGACCGCACGCTGTCCGACGGCGAGGTGTGGGAGGACTCGCTCGACGTGCACTACTACCTGGCCCAGGCCCAGCCTTTCCACGCCTTCCACCGCATGCTCTACGCCGTCAAGGAGGCCCTGTCGTCCCCGCTCCTCGCGCCCTACATCCTCCCCGCCGCCCTGCCCGTCTCCTTCTTCACCCGCCCGCTCCGCGAGCGCATGCCCGACGCCGAGGGCATCATCCCCGTATCGCCCGATGAGGTATGCATACCTTGGCCCCAATTTGGCGACATTTTAACTTGACGTCCAATCACCGTGGTCCACTATAATCGCAGGAACGTTATCTCCGCAAGTACGCGCGTGTTGTGGCCCTTCGGCATGCAGGCGAGAAGGCAGTCGCGGGTATGTTGCACACACACACGATTTTTAATCCTCCCTCACTCGCGATTGGCCGACCAATGGCTAAACCTGGCCCAATGATGCCGCGCAGGTGCCTGCACGTGCTTCCTGCAGCTGTGTGGCCTGCCGTCGGACGACTTGGCCATCGACGCGCACGCTGCAACACGCATCATGCGCCGCACCGTGCCCACGCCACCGTCGCACCCGCTCCTCATCGACTTGTTCATGAACCTCACCGCCAAGGACAACTGCACCAAGGCGCTGTCCCTCCTTGTCGATGCGAGCAAGCAGGTCCGTATTCCTCTGAATCCTTTGACGCTCAAACGACCCACAAACACGACACGACACGCACACTAGGAAACGACACACACAACATATACGTACAGCAAGAGCCACCACACTCATCTGCTCTCTTTATTTGGGCTTGCATCTCAGGTCTATCACCGCCGAATCGACGCGGAAAAGGGAAGAGACACGCCTGTGGCGCCAGGCGAGGGCTCTGGCAAGGTATGGGAGCTCGTGGTCGCCTTCTGCCAGGAGCACGGACTCGCCATCTCCACCTGGTACGACTTTTTATAATTTTGATTTTTTTAATTATGTCTATTATTACATTTCACATATAGAAAATTATTTTATTATGTTCTTCTTACTCGTTCATTCGTGGTTGAGGTAATGTAAGAGCCAATGCCCGTAGCTGACTTCTTACTCAAACCCACAGGTATCTGGAGCAGTTGGCGGCGGCCGGGGACTGGATCACATTCCTGTTCGAGTCGCAGCGAGGCGGCTACCCGCCCGACATTCCGCTCCAGGTGGCGCGCTCCCAATTCGCGGACCCGGCCGTGGGCGCGCACCTCGTGCTCGTGCTCGCGCAGCTGGCCAAGACCAACCCGCGAGGCTCGACGGAGGTACCGTCACCTCCGTCCCGCCCTAACCCTCCATCTCTCCCCCGCCCTTGACAACCTACTAACGCACGACACACACGCACGACACGCACGCTCACCTAATTAGGATGGCTTCTGGGATCTGGTGCTGCTGGCGCAGAAAGCAGGCGCGCGAGCGTCGTCGCGCCTCCTGGCCGGCGCGGTGAGCCACGGTCGCCCGCTGCTGGCTGTGCTGGCGGCATGCGACAAGCCCTCGGGCGACGACCTTTACGAAGTCCGCTGCCTTGTTGCCTGGTAACTACCACTTGCTGCTTCTTGATTTTCATCCACTTTCTTTACTGACCATTTTGTTTGTGTGCGCACGACACACACGACACGACACGACACACGACACACACGACACCCTCATTGGTGACGCAGGCTTTTGGCATCGGCGTCGAGATTGATAGCGCACAAGTCTTCTTCGTCGACAAAGAAGAGTGAGAATGGAACCAACGGCAAAAGTCGTGGAGCCGGCCAAAAGATATCCGTCTCTGCGCCCAAGACGCTGCCTGTGGTGCGGACGAACCCCGAGGAATGGAACCTGGTAACCTCCTCCCTTTCCCTGTTCGCGTTTGGCACGATCGCCGCACGTGTTGTGTTTTTGTATTTCAGTGCCGATTGTCGCTGCGTCTCCTCCTCATGTCTTCGCACTGTTGTCGTGATTGGTCTCTCACCATGGCCGTGATCGCTAGGACGACCTCGCCGCAGCCGCCAAGTGGATGGTGGACGAGGGCCGCTTTCTCATCCTGCAGCGGGGCCTCCTTATCTTCGACCCACAGGGCACATTCCTCGAATACGTCCTCTTCCACCAGGTACAGCTACCGCTCCACACACACCTTGCCCCTTCTTTTATTTCTTTTTACTATTTCTATTATTTCATCTTCCTATTCCTGTTTTGTCCCTTTCCAGGCCTTCGCCCAATACCGGTTCACCGATGCTGGGCTGCACCTCCACCAGTTCATGTCCCTGCTCCCATCGTCGGCCTCCATCGCCCCTCCCCGTACAATTCCCCTCCCCAGCGATTTCATCTCGCTTCGCTCATTGTGTGTGGTGTGTGTGTACGCGGACAGAGTGGTGGCGCGGTCTCGGCCTTAGCCTGCTGGACGCTCTGCTGGAGAAGGCACCATCAGGCTACGAGCAATGGCAGCTCCTCTCCCTCGCCGCCCAAGCCAGTACCGCCGTCCCACCAATTACAGTTAATCTCGTCGATGACCCAGTGCTGACGTGGCTCTCCCCCCCCCGTGTGTGAAGATGTATCAGAGGAGTACAAGCGGCTCCACAAGCACTTTGGGATCCTTCGCTCGGCGGGCCTGCCCTTCCGCATGCTCAAGGGCAAGAGGGAGGACGTCGTCCACGCCCTGCTGGCCGGCGGCCACTTTGCGCTGGCCCGCGAGTTCGTCTCCGACGTACGTCACGTACTCCTGTGTCTTGAACACATTCCACACGCATTCCTCTCGAAGCTCACCGCCACGTCATCATGATCGTATAGGGCGAGGAGGGCAAGGAGATGCGGTCGTGGGTGACCGAGAAGGAGGTCCTGGGCAAGGTCGAGCACTACAAGAAGGCCGGCCTGTGGGAGCTCGAGCAGGAGCGCATCAAGCTCTGGAAGGTCCGTGACCACCTCGGCCCCACCTCCACCCACACTCGCATGCGGCGCACCGCTGACGATGTATGGCGGGTGTGTGTGTGGTGTAGGAGTGCCATCGGGTCGCGGAGCAGACCGACTGGGCGCCGGCCACCGTGGCCCGATTCTTCCTCCACCACGCCGACGACGCCCGGCGCCTGCGCAAGGTCCGCCCTTCGCTCCCTCATGCGTGTGGCCACACGTGTGGGTTCGTCTAACGTTAGTCGGGGCACCACGAACAGAACGTGAGCGAGCAGGCGCTGCTGCTGGACTTTGCAGTTTCGTTCCTCCGCCGCGTGTCGGCGGATGTCACGCCGCCCGAGTGGGCCACCCAGGGCTGGGCCACCCGCCCCATCACGCCCGAGTTCATCCAGGAGCTTGAGAACCGCGTTCTCCTCCTCAGCATCACCACCGAATCCGGGTACCACCTACAATTATTTTTATTATATCAAATTTTTCTCTTTAAGTTTATTTTTGTTTTGTATTTATTTATTTAGTTATTTATTTGTAATTTGTTTTTGAATCGTTACATTTGCTGGTGACGACCCAGTGACGGTTCGAGGGAGATCGGCGAGGAGGGCATCGAAGAGAGCCTGCTCGACGAAATCGTGGGCAAGCTCATCAACGAGGGCAAGCTCGAGAAGGCCGCCAGCATCTGTACCTTCGTCTCTCCTGGACTTCTTCTCACTTTTTTATGTGTCGACGCGATTGTCTCACCCACGCCCTCCAACACCACACAGGCAAGCAATTCAACCTCGAAGGCCGAGACCTGATGATCGTGCGCGCCATGAACGCCATCGCGGACGGCTCCGCTTCGGTCAGCTCTCTGCCCGCCAGTACGCGCACCCCGCACCCCCGCTCGCGCGCACCCGCTGACCCGTGTGGAGAATGCTGATCTCACACCGGGGTGGGGTACACCAGAAATCGTGGATTTGCTGAAGATCAAGTTCTACGGCCGGACCGACTTTGCCGAGGCGATGGGCAGCGGGTCGGGCACCACCGGCGTGCAGAAGGTCCTCGAATGGATGGCCACCCTCGTCCAACACTGCCGGTACTCTCCTGCAAGCCTGTGCGGTGTGTGCGGTGTGTGCGATGCGTGCGCGTGCAGTGTGTGCGGTGTACGAGACGTGGTGGATGCTGACGCTCTGCCGTACTCTGCGCACAGGCAACACGCCGAGAAGATTGTGGTGCAGTACAAGGTCGCGGTGCAGCTGTCGCTCCCGTTCGGGGACATCGACGTCAAGGACCCCTACAATCTGCTGCTCTTCCTGCTGCTCAACGGCAAGCCCCTCTTCCCGCTCATCGAGGCCTTCATCACCCACTACGAGCTCAACTACGCCAAGGCACTCTTTCGTTCGTTCGTTCTTCGTTCTTCGTTCTTCTATCGTTCTCACGCACGCACGCACCGCACACGCATCGCACACATCGCACACGAACACAGGTGGCGGTGCACATTGCAGATTCGTACTTCAAGGCGGTGCAGGGCCAGGCCCGAGGCGGGCGCCGCGTGGGGAGCCTCGGCACGTACAAGCCCTCGCCGCTGGGCGGCTCGAGCAGCGGCGGCGGCGGCGACGGCGGTGAGTCGCAGACCGGCATCGATCCGGCCTGGTCCGACGACGACTTTGCCCAGTTCGTGAACCTGTCCAAAGATCCGGGCGAGGTCGGCAACCGGCTGGTCTACCTCATCAACAAAAACAAGGACCAGATACCCCATGAATGCGAGGTATGTGCGCGTGCAGTGGCGTGTGTCGTGTGTGTCGTGTGTCGTGTGTCGTGTGTCGTGTGTCGTGCCTGACGTGTGTGTGTGTGTGTGTAGGTTGAGCTGTTGGTGCGGGCACATCACTGCTTCGCGCTGGCGTGCAACCTGCACGGGTCGGAGATGGTGCTCCACCTGGTGAAGGAGCGCGTGACGACCTACGTCGAGGCCAGGGCCTTCAAGCTGCTCGTCCGGCTGCTGACCGGCATCAAGGCCTACGACCAGCTGCGCTACATGCTCGACATCCTCATGCAGTACGACCAATTCGAACAGGTACGACCACCGCACCCAGCCGCCCACTCGCCCGTCTTCGCCCTCTCACGCGCTTCGTGTGTCATTGTGTCGTGTGCGGTCGTGTTTGTCGTGCGTGTGTCGTGGGTGTCGTGTCGTGCGTGTCGTGTGGTCGCGCAGCTGCTGATGCGGAGCGCGTATCGCGGGACGCACGTGGACTCGCTGGAGTTCCGGATGGCCATCAGCAAGTACCTCATGTCGTTCCACTCCCACGACAAGGAGAAGATCATGATGATGTTCCTGGCCTTCAACATGCACCACGAGATGGGCGACTTCCTCAACAACCAGGTACGGCGCTGCGTGCTACGTGTGCGTGTGCGGTTATGTGCGTGCAGCTCAGTCCTATATTCGGTTGGCAGGCGCTGGAGGCGATGGAGAAGGCCAAGGCCTCGTGGGGTTCGCTGCTGTGGCGCGCTGCGCTCAACGAGGCCATGGGGCACCATCTCGACGCCGCCGACAACTACGTCAAAGAGCGCTCTTTCAAGTACACACGCACCACCGCACACGCACACGCACCACCGCACACGGCATGCTCACGTTTTTTTATATATATATTTCGAAATATCAGTACGGCGTCGCAGTGTCTGGCGTGGGCGTCGCTGGTCGGGGTGCAGCTCCAGTTGGGTCCCGAGGTGCGTCTGGTGGGCCTTACCCAGGCCGAGGCGCGCAAGACCATGGGTCTCCGGCCCTTCCGTGAGGGCATCACCCTCGCCCGCGCCTACGACCTTCACCGCCTCAAGTATGTTGTCATCGTTGTGTGTGCGTGTGTGCGTGTGCGTGTGTGTGCGTGTGTGTGTGTGCGTGTGTGTGCGCCGTGCGTGCTCACCTCGACGTTGTGTCGTGTGGTGCGCGCGCGCAGCGAGTGGTTGCCGGCGGTCTACCAGCATGTGATGGTGGTGGGCCAGACGGCCTACGTGGAGGAGCTGTGGCAGCACCTGCCCTACGACTCCTCCCTCTACGCCGACATCGTGCACCGCTTCAAGGCCGACCCGCAGCGACAGGTCCACACCGCCAACTGCAAGAAGTTCCTCCTCTCCATCTCCGACAAGTTCATCGCGTACGCGCTTCTCCGTCGTTCGCTTTGCATTCCTTGCATTTCCTCACATTTCCGGCCTTCTGCGCAGGTTCGATCTGGCGCGCGAGCTGGGCTTCGACGACGTGCTGCACCAGCTGAGCACGCAGCACCCCGAGATTGTTGAGTGGAAGACCACCCAGCCGGGCGCTTCTTCTTCTTCTTCGTCGTCCTCCTCTTCGTCATCTTCCCCATAATCCCAGTTTGGTGCGTTTCTCGAGCAAACAACCGCATGTTGTCGCACACACCACCGCACACGCGACTCAGGAGTCTGTTGGCTCGGCCTCCGTGGCGCCGGCGTCTGGTCGCTCGCCCGTGTCCGCGGCGGCGGCAGTGGTGGCGGAGGTGGCAGTGGTGGCCACGCGCTTTCGCTTGACCTCGCCAAAGTCGTGGTGGTCGTAGCTCTCCGGCCAGAGGTCGATCCGCTGTACCGTGCACAGGCCGCTCTCGGCATTGACCGCGAACGACACGTTCATCACATCGATCGACACCCCGTAGGTGCCCTCCCTGTGGCGCCGCTTCATGTGCAGCGTGCGGATGTCCAGTGCCAGCACCTCCTCGATGCACCGCCGCGCCCGCTCCCAGTCGCCCCGAAAGAACCGCAGCTCGTCGGCGTAGCGCCGCAGGCTCGCCACCGCCTGGTCGCTCATCTCCACCCGCAGCCGGCCCTCGGCGCCCGCCTCGCGGCTGTCGGTCTCTACGAGCCAGTCGGCCGTCACCGCGTCGGCCAGGGCGTCGTAGCGGGCGATGTAGGGCTTGACGTCGAGCACGGGCGTGTTGTGGACCAGATCGACGCCGGCCAGGTGGAGCGTGTCGCCGTCGATGCGCTCGATGCGGGCCACGCTCAGGCCCACGGGGCACGGCCGGTGCGGGGTGCGGGTGGCCAGCATGCCCAGCTTGCGGCCGCCCAGGCGCGGCGGGTGGATCTTGTTCTGGGGGTGGCCCGCGTTGTTGTGGAAGAGGAAGACGAGCCACACGTGCGAGAAGCCGTCGAGCCCGACCAGCGCGTCGCGCGGGTTGGTGAGCGCGTCGGTGCGGCGGAGGGTGAGCCGCCCGCGCGATGAGGGGACGAGGAGGCCCTGGCGCGGGGTGCCGTGCCGCTCGAGGAAGCACGACTCGAAGAGGCCGATGGGCTGCAGCGGTACGTGGTCGAGCGGCATCTTGGAGCTGCTTGATGATGACGACGACGACGACCCTGAGGCAGAGCCCTTCTCCTCCATCTGCTGGCGCTCAGCGGCGGCTTTTCGTCGCCGCTTGCGTCGGGTGGGCTGGGCCTCGCCATCGGTCTCGGTTGTGGTGGTGATGGGTGCATTCTCCATTTCCATCTTCATCTTCTCTTCCATGATGGAGGGATTGTGCTCGTCGATGAGCGCGGGCGGTGGTGGGTGGGCTTGGCGGTACTCGAGGAGGTGGGTGGTGCAGAGGGGCCAACCGATCCATTGGCTCCCGATTTGGAAAAATCGTGTCATGCTCTCATCTATCCCCTCCCCCTCTGGCGCTAGTGCATTTGCCCGTGCCGGAGGACAAAGTGGGCACCGTGCACCGCCCGGCAGCGAATCCACCTCCATCTCCAGTGATTAAATTTGTAATTGACGATTTATTTATTTCTTTTATTGTTTTTCTTTTCCAGGATGTCGACAAGAACAATCTAAACAAGGATGCAGACTGCACCATGCTGCTGGTGGTGATGAAGAAGAGAAAAGGCGTAGGAGGGGCGCTGGGTTGCGAGTCCTTGCGCTCAGGCTCAAGCACCATTACAGCCCTTCGCATTGGGGGAGCTAAAACAAACTCCCCCAACCACTAAAAAGACCGAGGTTCGGTCGATATATCTGACGCACCGCAAAAAAGCCCGTCACCCAAGCCCCGCTCCGCCAGAAACACTCCAACGAGTGGTCAGACCGCACTCACCACTTGACACTCTCGGGGCACACAACACAACACAGCACAGCACCACAACACAGCGCAACACACAACCAAAGCGATGCAAGATGGAGCGCTGTGGAGGCAGCAGCATGCGTACCACGGCGAAGACGACGACAATGACGATGACACACCGCCGTACGGGGTGGTGGAGTGGTACGGCGGGCCGTTCATCACCACCGCCAACCACAACTTGAGCGTCAACGACGACTGCGATGACTACGAACACACGGAAGGAGTGATCCCAGACGAAGATTGGCGGAAGCACGAAGATGACAGAGACGGTGCCCAGTGGGAAACGGAAGCTGCCAGGAAGAAGAAGAAGGGCGAAGAGGGTGGGTGGAGGGAGGTGGTGGCGTTCTACCGGTCTGCCGAGGCGTGGCGCAAGCCCAACCTCATGTACATATTCTTTTCTTTCTTTCTCTACATGCTCGCCTTTTCCTACTCATCTGCCATGATCCCCCTCGTACGTGCCCTCTCTGAATTTATTTATTTTTATTCTCATTTTTTAAAATAAGTTGTTTGTTATTTGTTATTTTTAAATGAAAATTATTTGTTTTATCTAATTATGGTATGCGACAGGTGGTGACGGAGCTGTGCGGTGGCGACGTGAGCGCTGCATCGTCGATTCAGGGCTACCTCTCGGCCGTCAATGCGGGCACCACCCTCGTCACCGCGGCGCTGCTGGGTCTCATCTCCGATCGCTGGGGCCGCATTCCCTGTCTCCTCGTCTCCCTCGTACGCCTCACAACATTCCACCCACGACCATCGTCGACAATGTGTTGACGACGACGATGACTATCGTGATGGCGATGTTGACGACGATTGTGGTCGCACACAGGTGGGGTTCGGGGTGGACATGGGCGTGCTGGCGGCGGCGCCGGTGCTCGGGTGGGGCGTGTGGCCGCTCTACGTTTCCCGCGCGGTCGGCGGCGCGTGCTACGGCTTCTACACGGCGGGCTACGCCTACATCGCCGACATCAGCCGCGCCGAAGACCGCTCCAAGAACTTTGGCGCCCTCGGTACGTCGTCGGTGTGGTCTGCCCGATTCGCACGACGCCCTGCCGCTCACCGGGGGGGGGGCTCGAACGGGTGTGCACCAATCGTGCAGGAATTGCGACAGGGCTGGGGTTCATGGCCGGGCCAACAGTGGCGGGCTATCTCGGCGAGGTACGCATCGCCCAGAAAGCCAACCGCTCGCGGCGACGACACTCACTGCGTGTGCGTGTGCGTGTGCGTGTGCGTGTGCGTGTGCGTGTGCGTGTGTTCAGTTTGATTTGGCGATACCGCTGCTGGTGGCGGTGTTCTTCACGACGATCAACATCCTGTTCGTGGGGTTCGTCATGGTCGAGTCCAAGGGCGAGGAGAAGAAGCCGTGGGAGTGGCGGCGCCTCAACCCGCTCCGCTCGTTCTACATGCTCCTCGAGAGCCGCCTGGCCTTGGGCGTAGGTGCGTCTCACACACACCCTCCAGCACGCTGTCGAGCTCTCACTGACCTGCGCGGTGTGTGTCGTGCGTCGTGTGCGTCGTGTGTGTCGTGCAGCCCTCACATATTTCCTGATGTTCCTGGCCGAGGAGGGCTTGATCGCGGTCTTTGTGTTGTTCCTCAAGTACCGGTTTGGCTGGGGTCCACTCGACATCGGCATCTCCATGTCCGTGTTCGGTCTCACCTACTGCGTCTCCCAGGTACACCTGAGCTGCGTCGCAAGGCGCACGGGCCATCACGACTTGTCCGTCACTCCGCTAACCCGAGCGCGCTATTCCCCCCCCCCGTTCAACAGGGCGTGTTGATTCGCTATCTGTTGCCTTGGCTTGGCGACCGCAAAACACTTCTCCTCGCCATGCTCATCGATGCGGTACTCAACTTGTCTCTGTTCCGCTCAGTCTCTGCTGTTCTCCACCTGACACACGGCACGACACGACACGCACACGACACGCACACGACACGACACGCACACGACCAACGACACGACACGACGACGACCAGGTGAGCAGCTGGCCGTACGCGCTGGTGCCGAGCGGGTTCTACCTGTATCCGATCATGATCTTCCGCAGCATCGCATTCCTGGCCATGCCCGTGAGCAAAGGCATCATCTCCAAGCAGTACGGGATGGCCCAGCAGGGCGAGCTCATGGGCGTGCTCTCGGGCCTCAAGACCATCACGGCCTTCATCGGCCCGCTCGTGTACAACACCCTCTTCACCTACTTCACCACCGGCGACCCCTGGCCCACCAAGGACCCCGGTACGACCACTCGCCTCCATTGTCACTCTTCTTCGTTCCAACCCTGCTAACCGCACACACCGCACACACCGCACACACCGCACACACCGCACACACCGCACACACCGCACACACCGCACACGCAGGGTTGGTGTACTATATTGCTTCGGCGAACTTTTGCGTGGCGTTCCTGGCGTGCTGTCTGGTGTTCTGCCTCTTCCCCGAGACGAAGGCGAACAACAGCAGCAGCGGCAGCAGCAGCGGCAAGTCGTCCACCGGATATGTGACGGTGGACGACAACGGCTGGGAGAGCGACTTCGGGGTCCTCGAGGGCGAGCGTCTGCGCTCCGACATCGGCACCCTGCGCGAGGCGTACGGCGACTCCATCAATGGAGACGAGGAGCCAACCTCGACACGTGTAAATAATAGAATGTAATCGCACAAAAGAGTATAAATAATAACAACAAAATCGATAGAAGAACTCTGATCCAATCATTACAATGATCGTTAGGGGGGCGCCTGATCGTAACCGCAAGGAGAGACGATGAAGTGTGGTCTGGAGGAAAGGCCAAACGGTTGTTGGCTGGTAATGACGCCAGTGGCGATGGTGGTGATGGCGATGGTGATGTTTTGGCTCAGAAGCCAAGAAGGCCGGAGAAGGGCGCGTAGAGGAACGGCGACAGCGCGAGGGCGAGCACCTTGGCCAGCTCGACCAGCACGTACGCCAGGTGCAGCCAGCTCTGCGACTTGGGCAGCGGCGTGCCCTTGATGAACATCCTGACCATCATCATTACCGCACGACCGAGAGAAAGTGAGCGGTCGCACAGGAGAGAGGTCTGTCTTCTGTATCATCGGCCACGCAGGGATGGCGCACCGAGCGCGTGCGTCGAGGAGCGGCTGCAGCCAAAGGGACTGCAACGCAACGATCACGACGGGGGCCAGCCAGACGCCGGTGACGAGCGTGCCTGGCGCGTTGCGGTGTGTGTGAGTGTGGCGCGCGGGGAATTGATGTCGGCGCAGGGGTGGTGGTGGTGGTGGGTGTACTGGGCGAGTGGGCGACGATGTCCTTCACGGTGAGGAGGAACGCGGCGAGCGCGAACACGATCTCGACGCGGTTGAGCGCGTGGAAGACGTTGCGGCCCACGTCGAGACCCACCACGCGCGTGATCAGGTCGGCTCTGAACTTGACCCAGGACTCGAGGAACGAGATGCCTGTCATCGTCACCACCACAACCACATCAGTAACGAAGCATACACATCTTGATGTGTACGAGCTGTACCGAGCACCAAGCCCAGCCACACGAAGCTGAGTGCGGCGTGTAGGAGATGCGTAGCTGGCAGCTGGCCAGCGGGCACTGGCTGCGCCTTGGCTGCATTGTCAGAGTTGAGGATGAAGTAGCCCGCTACGGCAGCTCCCACCACACCCGCGCCTGCGTCGGTCACCTTCAACCATTAGCCTTCGGCCAATTTCGATTTGATCAAGGGAAAGTAAGCGTGCCCAAGAAAAAGGAGACGTTGGACTTGGGCAGTGGATTGATCTTCGTCGTCGTCGGCTGCTCGCCCGCGCTCTGCTTGCTCGCCCCACCCTTCATCTTGACTTTGTGGTTTTTATTTTATATTCGGCCTAAATGTACGCAACATTTCCGTTTGGCGCCAATTCGCGGAAACTTAAGGTGGCTGCCGCGGGTTGCAGTTCGGGAACTTAGTCGCGGTAGTGCAGCAGCCCACTTCTCATCTTCTACTTCGCTCCCAGCCTCGACATCTTGTGCCGCCGCTTCTCTCTGCAGAGCTCAGCACTCGCACTTCCTGCTTGATCACAACCGCGAATCAGTCGAATTCCGATTCGGCGTGGGGCGCGTTTGATTTCGGCGCAGGTGCCCACATTTCATTCTCTGAGCATTTTGCTTCAAGGAGTCCTGGCATCGTCCACGTTCAGCCGAAGTTCGGCCCTCCGGCGCATCTTCAAGGCTTGCCTGCTCATCGAGCAGCGAGGAGCCACACACGGGCGCTAACGCCACGCTACGTCACCCACCTTACAGCAACCCGTTATTAATAATCGATCAATCGGCTCCTCAACAACGACACGGGAGATGTCCACCTCCCCGCCATCTTCGAGAGATGTCGAGAAACAAGATAACAACGAAAACGATTCAATCCTGCGCGCTCGCTCCACCCATTCCGTGGACTATGGATCGTTCGACGGCGATATGGAAGAGATGGAGGAGATCGAGATGGACAAGCTGAGGAAGCGCGACAAGCCCAAGATGGTGTTCCCCTTCAAGCGCTTCGGCATCTCCGTCCCGGGGGCCATCAAGCCGCTGCTCACCTTCGAGGCCATCAAGATCACCATCATGCTCGCCTTCTTCTTCACCGCCTTCGCCTTCCTCTCGTCCCAGAGCGAACCCGACGACTCCGACACCCACCTCGTCGGCGTCTCCGCGACTCAGCGCTTCATATCCTTTCCTGCCGCCCACTCCCTTCCCTAGATGCGCTGTGTGCGTGTGCGTGTGCGTGTGCGTGTGCGTGTGCGTGTGCGTGTGCGGTTGGAGATAGTGGTACTTCGCCTTAACTTGCCTGTAACGTCATGAACTTCACGATAAGCGAAAATCACGTCGAGCTGGAGACGCGCATGTCGCTACAGAAGCTGCTTAACCCGACGCGCAAGATGGAGGACGTGTTCTTCCGCCTGCAGAGCCAGTGCTCGCCCGCCGGGAACGATTCGTCGGAGTGGGTCGAGGTCGACAGTCTTGTGGTGGAGCTCGACCACGACTCTGAGCTGCACGGCAAGCACTACTTCACGATCCCCGAGGAGATACGCGAGTGCCCCTCGCTCCGCATGGTGGTCCAGACCAACAGCACCGTACCCGCTCACTCTCCCTTCCCTTCTTTCGCGCCTTCGTTCTTTTTCTTCGCTTTCGCTTTTTGCCTTCGTTTTCGTTCTTTGCGACTCCGGCGAACGAAGAGACCTCTTGGTTGGCTGACCTGCCCGTCTTTGGCGCGCGTGCGCACGTGGCAGAGGCCGATAGCGATGCAGCTGCAGTTTATCCTGCTCAAGGGAGTGGTCAGGGCCGAGATCACGCTGGGCCTGCTCATCCTCGTGGCCGTCTACGCCATCATCATCTTGGACCTGCTTCACCGCACCGTGGCTGCGCTGCTCGGGTCCTTCTTGGCCGTGGGTATGTCCCCTGTCATTGTGGCTCTTAATATATAAATTCTAATTGGGCCAATGAACAACAGGTCTGCTCTCCGTTCTCCACGAGCGACCGAGCTTCTTGACGATCATGACGTGGATCGACTACAACACGCTCAGCCTGCTGTTCGGCATGATGGTCATCGTCGGCCTCCTGCGCGACACCGGCTTCTTTGAGTTCGCTGCCGTCAAGGCCTACAAGATCGCCCAAGGCAACTTCTGGAAGTACGCACCCTCCTACACCCGCGCCTGTCCCGGCTCTCGCTCTGCCGCCTCAGCGATTCACCGCACTCCCCTTTTCTTTTCTTTTCTTTTTCCATATCTTTTCTCTCCTTTCTTCTTTTGTCCCACAACACAGGCTGCTGGTCGTGTTGTGCTGCTTCACGAGCGTGGTGACGGCGTTCATCGACAACGTGACGACGATCCTCCTCTTCGTCCCCGTGACCATCAGTTTGTGCAAGGTGACCGACCTCGATCCGCTGCCCATCATCGTCGCCGAAGTCATCTTCGCCAACATCGGTGGAACGGCCACGGCCATCGGCGACCCGCCCAACGTGCTCATCGTCAACGGCTTCGAGAGCTCCGGTACCTCCGCGTCGCGCATCGTCCACGCTCGCTGCTGCAGGCGACACTGACGATTGACGCTTCGTTTTCGTTGGTGTGCCAGGGCTGGTCAACTTTGGCAGTTTTGCCATCCACGTGGCGCCCGGCATTGTGCTGATCATCGTGGTCATGTTCTTCTTCCTCAAGTACCTCTACCGCGACAAGCTGCGGCGACAGCCCAACACGAAGCGGCTGAAGGAGATCGCCATCTGGAAGCTCACCGTCGAGAAGATCCGGGGCTACGAGGGCGAGGAGGAGAAGCAGATTCGACGCAAGCTCGAAGATCACGTCAGGCAACTCGTACGCTCTCCTCTCATCGTGTCGCGTGTCGTGTCGTGTCGTGTCGCGTGTCATGCTGACACGTGCTCTTTTGGCGCTAAAGGAAACGGCCGCGCTAGCCCGCAAGCCGATGACGGTGAACCTGGGCGAGACGGCGCAGAAGGTCGACGTCAATGAGTTGGAGCGCAAGTACATCATCACCGATCGTCCGCTCTTCTACAAGTGCGTGGCGGTGCTGGCCGGCGTGATCAGCCTCTTCTTCCTCAACTCCTTCGTCGACACGCACCTGAGCCTGGCCTGGATCGCGCTCATCGGCACCATGACGCTGCTCGTCCTGGCCAACGTGAAGGACATCAACGTCGTTCTCGAAAAGGTGGAGCTCGGCACGCTGCTGTTCTTCGCTGGTCTCTTTGTGCTGATGAAGTCGCTCGAGGAACTCGAAGTGATGGCCTTCATCGCCAACCACACGGCCTCCCTCATCGCACACGTGCCCGAAGGTAACACACACGCCACACACACGCCACACACACGCCACACACACGCCACACACACTAATTCGCAACACCGTATCGAGTTGCTGCTGACGCCCCATGGTGGTGGTTGACGTGGTTGTCTGTGTGCAGGCAACACGCGCCTGGCGGCGGCTATCATCATGATCATCTGGGTCGGCGGCACGGTGGGTGCGTTCATCGACAACATTCCGTTCACGCAGACCATGATCCCCATCGTCCTGCGCCTCACCAGCGGCGATCTCGGCCTGCCCCTCACCCCCCTGGTCTGGGCTCTCGCCTACGGCTGCTGCATGGGCGGTACCGCACCACCATTCCATTTGCAACACGCGCCACACCACCGCACACACACACGCGACCGCACCCGCACACACGACGGCGGTTGCTCACAACAAGCTGCGGCGACCTCAGGTAACGCGACGCTGATCGGTGCCTCGGCCAACGTCGTGGCGGCGGGTCTGGCCGAGCAGCAGGGCTACAACCTGTCGTTCAACTATTTCCTCAAGACGGGCCTCCCCTGCTGCATGCTCTCGCTCGCCATCGCCACCGTCTACCTCCTCGTCACCCACGTCCTCATCCCCTGGTACTAGGGGACAAGAGGGTGCCAAGCCATCTTCTTCTTCGACTCTTCCACTCTCTTCATTCTCTCTTCGTCGTCATGGTGTATTTCTCTTCGTCTTCTCTGGTGCCCCCAGGCACAATAAGTTATTTATTATTTACATTCTACGTTGGCCAGCCCGCTCGAGGTTTGGTGATGGTTAGGGTTCGATCCACACAAACTTGTGGTTCGCCTTCTCTCCCTTGTGCTTGGCGTGTGCCAGCAACCGCTCGCTTTTGGGTTTCCCCAGAGAGAACAAACACCAGTCAGAAACACGACCGCACACGCACACGCACACGCGCAAGAGAAAAAGAGTGTACCTGTAGGCGAGGACCTGGATGCGGAGGTTGCAGATGTCTCCGAGGAGGTCGAGATAGCGCAGCTTGGCCTCCCGCTTCTGTCGGCGCTCGGCAGCGACCACCCGCTGCACGACGCCCTGGTCGTGGGCAACGACGTGCGCCGCCGCTGTCGATTGTTCCTCGTCCTCGGCGGCGTTGGCCGCCGCCAGGACTTCCTTCCGCCGGTCGATCTCCGCGTGGACCTCCTCCAGCTGCTGATTGCTCAGATCCATCAGCTCGGCCGGCTCCGGCAACGCGTTCTTCTTGTCGTCGTCATCGCCGCCATCATCATCATCATCATCACCTCCCTCGTCGCCATCGTCCTTGTCGCCTTCGCCCTGCTGGTGCGCTTCTCCTTCGAGCTTGGCGGCGGCCTTCTCCTGCCGCTTGCGTTCTCGCTGGAGGCGCTTGTCCTCGGCGGCCTGCTTGCGCTCGCGCACCAGACGAGCGTTGATCTTCTCCAGACTCGCTTCGTCCAGCGACCGCCGCAGCTCGTCCACCTGCGGACACACAACACACACAACCCACACAACACACACAACACACACACACGACACACACACCCAATAGTCAAGCGACCGCACACGCACCAAAGAAAAACCCACAAGGAGGGTAGGCGTGTGGTCTTACCTCGATGAGAAGGGAGGCGAGTTCGTATTCCTCGCGCGAGGCGGTCTTCTGAAAGCTCTCCTCCTGTGATCGAAGGTACTGCAGGTCCAGCTTTTGCTGGTCTGTGATCGCACACGCACACGCACACGCACACACACACGACACACGACACACGACACACGACACACGACACACGACACACGACACACGACACACGACACACACGACCGCACGCGCGCACACATAGATGAGCAGCCAGCCGAGCAGGTTGTTGGGGCGTGTTGGCTAGAGTCTTACCGTTCTCGTGGCCCAGACGCGCAACGTCGGCCTGAAGCTTCTTTACCTCGTTGACCAGGATGTCCTTCTTCACGCGCAACTGGGCATACCCTGGGTAAGACAGCGTAGCATGTGTGAGTGAGTGACCAGGTGCGCGTGTGCGGTGGCGTGTGCGGTGTGGCGTGTGCGCACACACGGATGGTGCACCTTGCTTGAGGGTCTGCAGCTGGCGGTCCTTTTCGTGGACGAGGACCGTCAGCTGCCCGCTGCTGGCCTGCCCGCCTCCTCCCGCCGCAGTGGCAGCCAACAGGTGGGCTGCTCGCCGCACACGCCACGGAACCCGAGACGACGTCAGGCGCCGCGATCAAGGCCAAGCCGGTGGTGCGGGAGTGAGTGAGTGGGTACCGTCCAGCTCGGCCACGCGCTTCTTGAGCACTTCGTTCTCGGCCTCGGCCGTGGCCGCCCGCTTCTCGGCGCTCTGTCTCTGCTCGCGCTCGGTGTTGGCCTGCCGCTCCAGCTCGCCCACCTGCCCCAGAATAAAATAATAAGAAAAAAGTTTGAGCTCAATTCGCGCAGCCCAAGGTTGGCGTAGGGGGGAAGGGTACCCGCGAGTGGAGGAACGTCATGACCACCTTGTCGGACTTGATCTGCTCCATCGCGTCCTCCCGACTCGAGAACTCCTCCCACTCCTGCGACCGCACACGCACGACCGCACACACACAACGCACCGCACGCACGCAAACACGACACACACGGTGCGCATACAGCAGGTGGTCGGTGGTGGGCTCTCAAGAGAGTGTGTGTGGAATGCGTGGAATGGTACCTGTGCGGTGTGGGTGGTGCGTTTGAGGAGGAGGCGCAGGCGTTCGTTTTCGGCCCGGCACTGGGCCAGCTCCCGCTCGGCCTCGCGCCGCTTGTCGGCCTCCCGGCCTCCTCCTCCTTTGCTGCTGCTCCCCTCGTCCGCCGCTCCCTTCTTCCACCTTAGCACCTGCAATCCCTCCTCTCCATCAGCACCGCACACACCGCACCGCACACGCACACGCATACGCACGCACACGCACACGCACACGACACACGCACCTCCCAAAATGAGGGTTCTTCGTCTGATGTGCGCCTGCCTTGCATGTGCTGCTGATGCTGCTGTTGGTGGTGGCGCAGGGCTTTGGCTTCGAGCCGCCGCTCGGCCAGGTCGGCGAGGGCGTGGGCCAGCCAGGTGTGGGCCACGGTCAAACGGGCGTCGGCCGCCCGCTCGTGTGCGAGGTGGGCCGCGCGGGCCGACTCGAGCGCGGCGTCGTTGCGGGTCTGGAGCTGCATCACGTCGCGCTCCCACACGCGGCTGGCCAGGCGCAGCTGGAGGTCCATCTGCTCGGCGCGCATGGCCGCCTCGTGCTGGGCTCGGCGCAGCTCGACCAGGGTGCCCGACACGACCCGCTCGACCATTTCCACCGCTTCATTGGTCGTGCTGCTGCGCTGGCTGCCGCCACCTGTTATCGACGTAGCGGCTTCATCTTCTTCCTTCAAATGAATTGAAGATGTATTGTGAGATTTGTGGCTCGCTTGGGGGGCGAGCTGAAGTCGTGAAGAAGAAGTCTTAGAAGGGGGAGAGATGGTGCAAACGTACGTTGGGTACTGGCGCTGGCGATGAAGCTTCTCCGCGCCCCTGGCCACGGGGCTGTTGCAGATAGGAACTCATGTGGCGCGGCTGGTTGTTGTGGTCGATGTATGCACACAGGCCTGGTGACGTGGTCGTCTTCGTCGTGCTGCCCGAGGCGCTGAAACCTCCCTCACCAAACGCAACAAACAATATTGCTCTATTTCCTGTCTATTTCTTTTCTAAACATGCCTTACAAAAATTTCGTTTTGGATTTGAGACCTGTTTCGAAAAAGTCCAAATTAAGCAAGCTGGGCGTAGGGGCGTGGTGTCTCCGTTCAACTTCAACCTCAACAGCAAGCACCACAAGAAAGCAAGGACTTCAGCCAACTGTCAGACAAAAGGAGGGCAGAGGAGCAGCAATAAGATGGGCGACGCTGAATCGGCACACGTGTGCTTGTGCGTCACGCTGTACAACTTCCAGGGGCAGAACGACAAGGAGCTGTCGTTCACGAAGGGCGAATACGTGAATGTGTGCAAGAAGTTCTTCAACTGGTGGGGCGGCGTAAGCTCCAAGGAGGGCCGCAGCGGCTACTTCCCCAGCAACTACGTGCAAGACATCCGTGGTTCGTACGCAGTCCGGGGCCTGCCACTGTTGTGCTAGCATGATGCCAACGCATGGGCTTGTGCTGGTGTACAGACAAGCAAGAGGCGAAGAAGCTGTTGGCTCTCTACCCCGTATTGTTGAAGCCCTGGGAAGCGCCGAGCGAGGAGGGCGACCACATGGTGTCTGCCACTGCCGGACTGGTCTTCACCCGAGGGAAGGACGCCCCTACCGACGGTACTCCTCTATTCACTGTGTTGAAGAAGCAAAGATGACCTCAAACTGACGTGCCGTCCACGCAGGCAAGGGAGCTGCGAACTCAAAGTCACAAGCAGGTGATAGACCGTCTTCTCTTCTTGAATCAACCGCCAAGGTCGCGATCTGGAAGGTGATCTAACGTGCACCTTTGGCTAAGCAGGACCGACGAATGCACACGTGCTGGGAGAGGCCGAGCAGGGTCGCCACCCGTGGAGCCAAACTTATACCTGCTCATGCGGCGCGCGAATGCTCTCGCTTGAAGTCGCCCAGATCCACGTGAAGAACTTCAATCTGTGAACCTCCTACGCCACTGCGCACCGCACCATGGTCCCACCACAGGATGACCCACCGAACATCCTCTACCTCATGTACATTCATTTGCCTCGTGCCTCCTCATTTTCTCTGATGTTTTCTTTGCTACTTCTTTGAGAAATGACCATTTCCTGGTAATTTGAGGTTTGGGCAACGGAAAGTGCGTGTGCGTCTGAAGCTGCAATCGCGTTGAAGGCCCACAGCACAAGTGCACTGCCTTCTCATGCTGCGGGCTGCTCGTAGTGGTGCCGGCACTGCCGCCGGCACGGTTGTCACGCGATCGTCAGGCTGCCGCGCCATCCCATCTTCATCTTCTACAACATCTGTCCTCGGAATGCGCGGTGGTTGTGGTGACTCCACGCCTCTTGCACACCTGCCCCTCTGCTCATCTTCCTATTCTGCATCCAGCCTTGCCACAACTTCCGCCTCCTCCAAACTCCTCAGCTCCATCCACCGTCGTCACTCGTCGTCCCTCAGCTCCTTCAATCGTATCCACGGGCGGCCATCACATCACCACCACGGAGGCGGCGGTGGCATCCTCAGCATCGCGTCCTCATCCTCATCCTTGAGCTCCACATCATCTTCTGCTCCATGCCAATACGTGATCACAAATCTCGAATCGCGTCGTCATCTGAGCCCGTGGGCGTGGCGCACGATCATCGGTGGAGTGTTCGGCATGGGCTACGTGTCGTTCCACTTCTTCGTGCGATCCGTGCGAGCGCAGAAGACGTGGATCAAGATGCGTCTGCTCAAGCCCAAGCACATACCCCCGTCGGCCGGACCCTACCCGCCCTTCGACAGGCCCAACGAAGCCGCCGTGCTACGCAACTACCTCAACCACCCACCTGCCGGTACACACGCACCGCACACACCGCACCGCACGCACCGCACACATGCAACACGCACACGCACGACAAGCGAGTGACGCTTGGTGTGGACAGGGCCGTGCATATTTGTGGGTCCGGACGGATCGGGCAAGAGCCACATCCTGGAGCAGGCCATCGAAAACCGCAAGATGGTGGTCTACCTCGACCTCCAACGCGAGCCCGGTACTCTCCACTTCCACTTCCACTTCCACTTTCGTCTTTCTCTTTTCCCTCTTTTGCTGATGATGCCACTTACCACCACCACCACCACCACCACCACCACCACCACCACCACCACCCTATTGTGCGCCACAGTAATCAATGGCGAGGAGATCCTCACGCAGTTCATCAACAAAATCAGCTACATTCTTCCGCCCACGGTACGCAATCAATCGCACGCTTTGGCCTTCTTTTCTCGAGCCGTCGGTTCTTATCCTCTCTCCCCCACTTCTTTTCAAGAAATTCATCGCGCGGATCTTCCTGAAGGACGAGAGCAAGATGGGTGCGCGCTCTCTTCTCTCTTTTCTGCGACCTCGCGTTTCGCTCTTCTGGGGCGGAATGAGGAATGAGGAATGATGGGGGGGGGAAGTTGCGATTGACTGGTGGGTCGATGGCGCGGGGGTGGGATACACAGTTCTGAGCGCGGAGGAGATCAACAAGGCATTCCACTGCTTCGAGCAGGTGCTTTCCGACCAAAAGCGTATGGGGTGGCCCAACGGCATTCCCGTCATTTGCATCAATGGTAAGCCACATCAGCATTTATGCACGCACACGCACAAGCACACGCACATCCGTTACCCACATTGTGTGCGTGATGTGCGCTTCAGACTTTCATTTCCTGGGGAGCTCCAATGATCTCAACCTCCGCTCGAAGAACATCTACGTACGCTCACCGTCCTTGACATTCCACTATCGCTTGGAGGCACTGCAATGACCCTGATTTGGTTCCAATGCGTGTCGAATGGACTGTTGGCGGCGCGGGTGCGTTGTCATCTATACAGGAGGACAAGCAGATCCTCAAGTTCATGGACTGGTGCCTCTTCTTGACCGACAACAAGCTGTGCCACGTTGTCTTTGTACGTAATACAACCTCTTCCTATACAACGCAACACAAGCTATCCTTATTAAGGCGATGCCACGCATGCGAATGCCTCTCCGCCCTGATTGGTTGATTGTTTGTCCGTCTCCCTCCTCCCACAATGAACGCGTGCAGGTGACATCGTTTTCGTTCTGCCACCTGGAGCTCGACACGCGTACTTTATAATCTTCTCTTGATTTTGGTTGGGGCTTCTTTATCAGGTTTTTGGAAAAGCTCTGGCCGCTGATTCGTTCCCTTTATCTGACTTGCACCAACCACCGCATCCTGCAACAACGACAACGACAACAACAACACACACACGTGCAGATTCTGCATTCCGATCGCGACGGGAGGTGCTCAAGTTCGGCTACGCGTCGGTGTCCACGGTCAGGCACCACTTCAAGAAGGTCAATCAGTTGCTCACACAGCACTTCAAGGTAAGTACCGCGTAGTGGTGTCTGTCGTTGCCCACAGCTTGCATGTCCTCTTAACTAAACGCCTCGACTCCAATTTCTAGGAACCATTGACCGAATCGGAGATCAAACGCCTCGCCACGTTCGTGGGCGGCCAAGTCAAAGATCTGGACACAGTCATCACGGGTCTCCTCCGCGGCTACACGCCATCTCGTACGCACCGCTTCACCAACATCGCGAGGAGCGATTTGATTGGCATTCTTTACAATTTCATTATTATTTTATCACCCAATCTCTGTGCGGTCAGCGTAAGCGACCCTGGCTGACCCCGCTGGAATGCCATGGGTGCATTGTGTTTGTGTGAATGCAGAGGTCATTGATTACATGATCAGCGACAGCCTGCAGATTGTGTCCGACTCTCTCGAGAGCTGCCTGCGACCGGTGATCTCGGCGGATGGCGAGGAGCAGGCCCTCGAGAAGGACGACGCCTTTGAGAAGTACCTCCGCCTGTGGCGCATGATTGAACTCATCGTACGTTCGCCAAAAACACACTTCACACGCGCCACACAACGCAACACGACACATAGTGTCTGCTAACGCACCCAACCCATACAATCTGACCTGTGGATCGGTCAGGCCCAAAACTCGATCGTAAGCCGTAGCGATCTATTGCGGATCGTATTCCAAGAGAACGTGTCAGAGCTCGAGGCCTATGAGAGGTAAGTGAACACACACGTCCCCCCCTGCGGACTCTCGCTCATCGAGAGTCGGTACTCACCTCGTGCAGTTCGGGGCTGGTGGCGTACGTCCACAAGAAGCCGATCAGCATGTCGCTGTCGGCTGACATAGACGCGGAGGACACCGTGTCTTCGCTGGCGCGGCTAGCGCCGGAGTTCATGGTGAGCGCCGGCACGCCTCGCCTCAACATGGCCTTCCAGTACGTACCACCTCACGATCGACAGCCAGCCCCCGAGGCTCACCGCCGGTCGCGCGCGATGTTAGGATTCTGCGAAAAGACGAGAAGGCGGGGGCGCAGAAGCGGTCGCTGGAGATCAAGCTCAAGAAGAAGAAACTCGAGAAGGAGGAGAAGGAGCTCAACGAAACCAAGAAACAGCTGCTCGAGGTATCATCATGCCCCTCTCTCACACACGACCCGATCAATCGTTGTCGGCACGGCAGACGCTGACATCAGTTGCCACACAGGAGCGAAAGGAACTGGTCAACGAGACGCAGTCGCTGCTGCGGTATCACCAGGAGTTCCAGTCGCTCTTTGGCGAAGAGGAGTTCACTCAGCGAAAGGCCGACCTCCTTTCCGGCACCAGGGACATCACGGAGAAGCTTCGCAACGTCGTCCGGTACCCCCCAAACAAACATTCCATTCCTTGCATTGAATTGCAGTGCACGAGTCACCGTGCTGACGTGGTTGTGGTCGATCGCACAGAGACCAAGAGGAGGTGAAGGAGGGGCTGAGGCAGCTGAGAGAAGAAGTCAAGCAGCTGAAGAAGAGATCAGAGAAGGATGTGGTGGGCGAATACCCAGCGCTTTCACCATGACCGATAGCAGTGTACACACCTGCATGAATCTCTGTATTTATTGCAAAGGGCTGTATGAACTTGTCAGTGCCTAAGTCCACCATCAGAGCCAAACTTCTTTTATCTGCAGGGGAGCCACAGACACACACGTGTAAATAGGGCGATTTGGAAATAAGCAAGGCCTGTGGCCCAATGGAAAGGCGTCTGACTACGAATCAGGAGATTCTGGGTTCGACCCCCAGCAGGCCTGAAGCTTCATTTTTTATCTGCCAGACGAGTGTTGACTCCGGTTATTTCCTGGAATTGTTTTTTCGCGACCAACGGCAGAACAGATTTTCTAGTTTTTATTTAATCACTTCCTGAATCCAGGCCAGGACCACCATGGCTAATAACACTTACAAGGTACAGTTTTGTTTCTGGGAGATCGGTGCACGAAGACCAAAGATGATTCGATTCTTAAAACACAAATTAATTGTATTGATTAATTTCTCGTGTGTGCAGATCGAGTATGCATCCCTCGGGCGAGCAGTGGTAAAATCCTGCTTCATGGCAGATATTATGATGTCCGTAGCAAAATTAGCTCTTCATCCAAACCTAACGCAGCATCCGTTAATGGGTGCAGTGCAAGCTTGCGGCGTGCAAGAAAAAGATTGAGAAGGGCGAGATGCGGGTAGGCAAGACCTACCCCAACGACCGCTTCACCGAGGGCGGCACCATGACCGACTGGTACCACGCTCCGTGCGTGTTCCAGGTTGGTATTACCCACTCTCCCGCTCGCTCACACAAGCACGCGACCGCACGCGACCGCACGCGCTCACTCACTCTTTACGTCCACACCGCACGCACGCACGCACCCACGCACACAGCACCTGAAGAGAGCGCGTAAGACAACAAAGAAGATCGACAGCGAAGACGACCTGGAAGGCTACAGCCACCTCCATGACAACGACCAAAAGAAGCTGAGCGAATACATTCAAGGCACCCTTTTCTTTCTTTCTTTCTTATGGGTGTGTGCGGTGTGTGCGGTGTGTGCGGTGCGTGCGGTGCGTGCGGTGCGTGCGGTGCGTGCGGTGTCGGCTAACCGATGGAGCGGGTGCAGCATTTGCGGCGGGAGAGGATATAGAGAATCCGTACCTGGGCGGGGGTGATGGAGGGTCCGGCGGTGAGGAAAAGAAGAAGACGCCCGCGAAGAAGAAAGCAAAGGCCAAGGCGCCCGAGCCGGTGATACCCGCACACCTGCTCAACAAGAACAAGAACAAGGCCAAGGCCAAGCGAACAGAGAAGCGAAACGTCGAAGGTAACGCACCACACATGACCACACACACACACACACACACATGACCGCACACGCATCACCGCACAAGCAAACAACGCATGACACATGGCTCATTTGGTGTGGTGTTGCACAGTGGAGCTGTTTCGGGCGCGAATACTGAAGGAGGGCACCAAGACGCCCAAGTACCTGCCCATGGACTCACAGCCCCTCGTGCTGGGCCGCGGCGATGAGACCGGCATCACCGACAAGCGCTGCTCTCGCACCCAACGTACGCACATTCTTTCCTCGCCCTCTGTTCGCATGCGTGCGGTGGTGTGTGTGTGCGCGCGTGCGTGTGCGGTGGTGTGTGTCGTGTGTGTGTGGCTCAATTTCTTGGTTGGCTCTCGAACGCTAGTGGAGCTGGTGGCCTCCCAGGCGGACAAGACCGTCACCTTGACCATGGTACGCCCTATCGCAGCCACGCACCACAGCGCACACACACGCGCGCGCGCACACACCACCGCACACGCACCACCGCACACGCACACGACTCACCACGTGGTTCGGGTGGTGGGGCGGCAGCTGGGGAACAATCCGACCAGTTTCGTGTTCGACGAGGAGGGCGAGCCGCAGCCGCTGACCAAGGGCCAGCAGGTCGACCTGCCCAACGGGTCGCGCTTCATCCTGTTCGTGGACGACGTCTACGTGGTGCAGACCCGCACGGACAAGGTGATGCAGGAGGTCGAGGTCGAGGTGGCCGACGAAGACGACGAGGCGACCGACGAAGACGAGGAGCTCCAGCGCCAGGCGGCCGAGGCGGCGGCCAGCAAGAAGCGAAAGGCGCCCGCCGCTGTGCCCAAGCCTGGCGGCCCTGCGGCCAAAAAGGCCAAGGCCGAGCCAAAGCCAAAGGTGCGTTTTCATAAGACGTTAAGATTGGGTGGGGCTGACTGACTCACGGCACACGGCACACGCCTTATGACGTGCAGGCCCCGCCGAAGAAGAAGGCCAAGAAAAAGGGCGGTGGAGGGATCGATCTGGACGGCACGATCGACAGCGACGACGACGGCCAGCCCAACGAGTACGACTACGACGACGGGTTCCTGGTGCGCAACGACGCCAGCCTGGGTGAGGAGGGCGGCGATGATGACGACGACGATGAATTCCAACGCACGAAGCGACGCGGCGGCGCGCGCCACGACGACGATGACGCCGAAGCGGTGCGAGAGGCCAAGCAATATCTGCAGGGCTTTGACGACGGCGGTACGCGCTCTCCCTCGCTACGTTGATAGGCACCCACAATTTACACGTGTTCTTGTGTGTTGTATTGCGTGTCGTGTGTGCGGTGGTGCGTGTGCGTGTGCGGTGGTGCGTGTGCGTGTGCGGTGTGTGGCAGATGAGGGCGAGAGTAAGCAGGCCTACAAGAACGGGAAGCCGGTGTGTCGGTACGGTGCGACGTGCTACCGGGTCAACCCCGACCACCGCAAGCAGTTCTGGCATCCGCCCAAGACTGAGGCCGGCGATCGCGCGCCGCAGTCGAAGAGCAAAACGCAGCAGACGACGCCCGGGCGCAAGCCCGCCCCGACGCCGACGACGGCCGGCAGAGGCGGCGGTGACGACAACGACGATGATGCGATCAGCGAGGAGGAGGACGGTGCGGCGAAGCAGTGGGACAAGGACCGGGACGCGGCGGGCAAGGTCAAGACGCTCAGCGCGATGTCGGCCTTCCGGGAGCTCGACCCGGGCATCATACGCGACGTGCTCGAGGCCAACAACGGCTCGCTCCACCTCACCATGGAAGCCCTCAAGAGTCTCACCGCCGAGGAGTCGTAAACACAAAAAAAATCCATTCTGGTTCGGTGTTGTACAATGTGTCTCAGACCATGGGGTTGATGGCGGGCATGTCGCCGTTGTTGTCGTCGTCGCCGACATGTTGGTCGAGCAGGGCGACTATGTCCTCCGTGCGCGGGCGCTTGTCGGCCGAGGCGTGCCAGCACCGCTTCATGAGCTTGCGGAAGGCCGGCGGGCAGTCGTTGGGGATTTGTGGCCGCTTGCCCTCGAGCACGTCCAGCGAGACGCCCATGAAGTTGCGCCCGGCGTAGGGCTCGCGCCTGGTCACCACCTGCCACATGACCACCCCGAACGAGTACACGTCGGCCCGCTCGTCGTACTTCTCGCCGCGGATGATCTCCGGCGCCGTCCAGCAGGGCGTGCCGCAGCGGGTCATGGTCGCGTTCTCCTCCTTGATCCGCGCAAAGCCAAAGTCGGCCACCTTCACATTCCAGTTCTCGTCCACCTACATTCCACCACATTCCGACTCATTATTAATTGTCGTGTGCGTGTGCGTGTGCGCGTGCGGTGGTGTGTGCGTGTGGCGTACGAGAAGGTTGGAAGGCTTGAGGTCGCGGTGCACAATGACGGGGTGGAGCGAGTGGAGGTAGTTCATGCCGAGCGCGGCGGAGCGCAGCATGCGCAGCTTCTGCATCCACGTCAGCTTGATGGCGTTGTTGGAGAGGATGTCCTTGAGGCTGCCCTGCTTCATGAACTCCGTCACAATGCACAGATTGGGCTTCTTCACGCACGCGCCTGACATACCCCTTCGTCAGTCATGCGTGTGTCGTGTGTGTCGTGTGTGTCGTGTGTGTCGTGTGTGTCGTATGTGTCGTATGTGTCGTGTGTGTCGTGTGTGTCGTGTGTTGCGTTGAAGGTACCAATGAAGAGGACGATGTTGGGGTGGTGCAGCTCAGAGAGGAATGCCATCTCAGCCCTGAATTCGAGCATGCGCCGCTCGTCGAGCTTCTGCTTGATGAACCGCTTCACCGCCACGTCGATGCCCTTCCACTTGCCGCGGTAGACCACGCCGTACGAGCCCAGGCCCACCTGCTTGCCCACCTGGATCTCGCCAAAGTCGATGATCCAGCGGCACAGGTTGGCCGACGTCAGGAACGTGTCCTCCTTGAACATCATGCCCTCGCCCACGGCCGTCTGCAGCTCGGCCCGGTCCTCGTAGCTGCCGCTGCCGCTGCCGCTCGCGCCGCTGACATCACGCGGCGGGCGGTCCGAGCCCGACGAGGGGCTGTTGGACGATGACGCGGTATTGCCCTCGAGCGTGACCCCGCCAAAGAACCGCGCCTCCAGCCCCTCGGCCTTCAGCTCGTACAGCTTGGCGCCTACGACCATAAAGGAAAAAATGATCAGTCTCCACCGCACGACACGCACACGCACCACCGCACACGCACGACACCACATGCACACGCACACGCACACGCACACAGAAAGAGTTGGTACAGACCTTGGGGCGAATCGGGAATCTCGAACTTGCCGAGGGCGAGCAGGCGCTTGCTGGTGGCCTCCCAGGCGTCGGCCGGGGTGCTTTCCCTGAGCTTGTCGCAGGCGACGTGGCTCATGACGATCTGGCCGCCATGAGTCAGGGCTGTGATGCGCGCGGCGGCGTTGACGGTCGGACCGATGTACTCGACGCGCCGCGTCATCGGGTCGCGCACGGCCTTGGCCTGGCCCACGTGCACGCCCATTCGCACGCGCAGGCCCTTGTAGAGCACGCGGTCGTCGGTGTCGCCCCACTCTTCCGCCGCGCCCGGGTGGTCTAGCAGAGCCTCGGGCCACTCGAGCGCCACCAGCGCGCGCTGGACGTCGGCGCACCAGGCCAGCGCGTCGGCGACCTGCTGGAAGGCCATGCAGAACGAGCCCTCGCCGCTGTTGCGGTCGCGGATGAAAACCACCTCGTAGCCGCGGTGCCGCAGGAGCGCGGCGCGCAGGGTCTGGTTGTGCAGTAGCGTGGCGTCGCGCATGGCGGCCGGGTTGAACTCCCAGAGCGACGCGGCGCGGGTGATGTCGGTGAACACGATGGTCACCTCGCCCTCGGGCGCGCGCACGCCGCCTGCGGTCCCGGCCGCCCCGCCCGAGTAGTTGCGCGATGATGAGGAATTCGAAGAAGACGTCGATGAGTTGCCGCCCGAAGAATGAGTCGACGCCGACGGCAGCGTCCACGAGCTGTAGAGGCCCTTGTTGGGCCTGGCGCCGGCGGTGGCTGGCCCCGAGCCCGACGATGACGAATTGGAGGTGGAGGTCTTGGAGGTGAAGGAGGCGCCCCCGCCCGAGGTGGAGTCACCGTGCATAGAGGAGAGGCGGGTCATGATCTCGAGGAAGGTGGGGCGGATGGTCGGGTCGTGATGCCAGCAGCTGGTGATGAGCTCCTCGAACTCGGGCGGGCAGGTGGCCGGCGACTCTTCTTCGGGCATCCTCGGCCGCAGGTTGTCGCGGATGACCGCCACAGCCACCGCCGCTGGGCTGCGCACATAGATCAGCAATCCGCACACAACACACACACCACACGCACGACACACACAACACGCACGACACGCACCTCATGCCGAGATAGGGCTGTTCGCGGGTCAAGAGCTCCCACAGGATGATGCCGAAGCTGTACACGTCAGCCAGGATGAAATCGACGTCGGCCGATTCGTTGAGCACCTCGGGGGCGGTCCAGTGCACGCTGCCGGCGATGTCGCGCGACCCCTTGTTCTTGATGTCCTCCTTGAACTTGGTCAGCCCAAAGTCGCTCACCTTCACGTTCCACTTGTTGTCGAGCAGCAAATTGAGCGACTTCAGATCGCGGTGCACAATGCCTGTGCCATGTGTGGTGGGATGTATCAGTCAATTCTTGAGATTCTGTGCGGGTTGTGCGCTTCTGTGTAGGTTGTGGGTGGTGGTGGCGTACCGGAGGAGTGGAGGAAGTGCATGCCCTTGGAGGCCTGGTAGGCCATCTTGGCCTTCAGCGCGAAAGGCAGCTCGGGAATCAGCTCGTTGTGAAGTAGCTGTGTGGGTTTGTGTTGGGTCAGATCAGGGGGCAGCTGGTACGCACTTAAGATATAAGAAATTGTACGTACGTCGAAGAGGGAGCCGAGCGACATGAACTCCATGACGATGCACATCTTGGGCGCCTTGGTCGACGCCGCCATAAACAGCACCACGTTGGGATGCCGCAGCGCCGTCATCACCCGCACCTGCCATTACCGCACCCGCGCTCAGCCACTCGCAATTGGGGTGACAAGGTGGTCACGGAGTCGCACCTCGTCCTTGAAGGACTTTTCCATCTCCTTGGTGATGCGGTCCGACGCCATGACCTTGACGGCCACCTCGGTGCCCTTCCACGTGGCCCGGTGGACCTCGCCGAAGCCGCCCGTGCCGAGGTGCTCGCCGACCTCGAGTTCGTCGTAGCGGATCTCCCAGTTGTCGTTGCCCTTGCCCTTGCGCTGAACCAGCACCAGAAGCACCACGATGAACACCAGCAGCCCGACGAAGGCGAGGCTCACCACCGGAATGCCCACACCTGACCGCACACTCCGTTTAGTTTGCTGCGCGTGTGCGATGTGCGATGTGCGTGTGCGATGTGTGCGGTTGAGCGTGTGGTGATGAGCGACCGTACCCAAGCCGATGGCCAGTGCCTCAGTGTCGGATGAGTCGGACTTGAAGTCCTCGCAGTACTTCCCCTCGCGACCCGAGTCGCACAGGCAGGCATTCTCGACGCAGCTACCGGCGTCGGAGCAGACCTGGCCCTGGTCGGTGATGCAGTTGTGGATACTGCTCGCCGCTACACCGTCGCAGGTGAAGTTCTTGAGGAGGACGTAGAAATTTCTCTTCATGCTTTCAATGCTGGTGGTCAGGAGTATGCCTTGCCTGAATGTACATCAGTGAACATTGGTTATCGCACACGAACCGCCGCACAGCACACAATTCAACAGTACCTGTCTGCGATCCGCTGGGCTTCCGCGTTGGTCTGTGTCCAATAGAAGTAGTCCGCGAGCGCTTTGGCCACGGTGCAGTCTGGCATGACGGCCTGGCGGTAGATGAAGGCGCCAAACGTGGCCACTGGCCAACTTGTTGGGCTCTTTCCTGCATTCGGCAAACACGGCATCGATCAGGTCAGAGGCGAAAGAAAGAACGAAGAACGAAGGAAAAGAGGAAAGAACGAAGGCGCACCGAGGACAAGAGAATTATAGGTTATCGAGCCGCCCCCCGCCAGGTAGTCGTCGACTGCGCTAGACACGGTGCTCAAGCTGGGACTCACCACAACACCGGCGGTATTGATCATCGATGCAGCGTTCAGGGTCCGGCTCTGTGAATGAATGAATGTCGTCAGCCAATGTGATCTAGAGCTCTTAATGTGTCATAAAGGACTTGGTGTACCAGGAGTATGTCATGGAACCACCAAAAGGCGAACGAATAGGGTGTGGCCCTCAGGGCCTGAATAACGCCATCTACTTCCGAGCTGGCTAGCGATCGATTGGGGTCGGACTGGACGGGGAACGTCACCACCGAGCCTACGCCAACCTGTCCAACAGCGATGAGCGTCAGTGGTGCCTATTGAATAATAAAAGAAGAAGAAAATGACTACACGTACAGTTGAGTTGAACTCGGGGACGGTGGAGCTCAGCATGTCGGTGAAGAGCTGGCCTACGGCCGAATTGCCGGTGGCGGTGGCCACCTGGATCGGCTCATCGGGGAGAAGGTGGGCGATGCCGGGGTTGAGATCCTTGATGCGCTGGTCGTTCCACCGGGAGATGTGGGCCAGATAGATTGCGGCCGTAGTGTTGAAGTCCAACACCAATGTCTCGCCGTCCAGCTCTGGGACGTAGTACGCTGCATTTGGCTGTGTCAAATCAAATTCACGCACACGCACACGCACACGCACGCACACAACATACACACACACACGAAGAGAATACCAGGTACGACAGCGTAAGCGGCGGCGGGCATGATGGCGACGTCGGGCATCAGCTCGTAGTCGGAGGCGGAGAGTCCGTTGCTCACGACGCCGTAGTCCTCGTCCAGGGTGACCAGCTGATCCTTGGCTATCGACGACAGTGATTGGTAGTACTTCATGGTCGTGGTGTCGGTCGACCACGACACAGCCCACGAGGTGAACAGCGTGATCTGGGTGCCCACGCCGATCAGGAAAGACGACGTGTAGGCCTTCTCCCCGTTACAATTAACCGTGCTGAGCAGGCTGACGAGCTTCTTGCGGAAGCTCACCGGCAGCGGCGCTACGTTCACGGCCTGGGCGTTGTCGGAAGCCGCGTCGTTGGTGTGAACCCAGGCCAGGAAGGCCAGGAGCTCCTTAATGTTGGTGCAGTCCAGCGAGCTGGCGTTCTGGCTGATGGCGAAGTGGGTCATGTAGGCGAGCGGCCACGCGTCGGTGCCGTTGGCGTCGTAGATGTCGACGTCGAACGTGCTCTGGGCGTAGAAGGCGTTGAACGAGTTCATCGCGGCTTGAACCGACGCCACCGACGGCTCGACCAGCGTCCCGGCCTTATTGATCATGCGCGCCATGGGGACCAGGCCGGCCGCATCGGCCCAAGTGACGAACGTCATGCGGTGGGGTTGCTCCTGAGAGTTGCGAGAAGTCTCAGCCAAAGGCCAGAAGTATGCACAAAGGCGAAGGCTGCAGTACCTTCAACCAGGTAACTCTGAGCTGAGTGGAAGAACCCACCAATTCGGCCGACCCTCGCTTCGCAGGCGGCATGCTGCCAAAGGTGCGATTGGCGGCGGCGAACGCGGAGTTGAACTCGCTGCTGAAGCTGTCCAGGGCGAGCTTCAGCACCTCGGTGGTCGAGAGAATGCCGTTGTCGTTGTAGCCCAGGACGATGGGCTCGGCGGGAAGCTTGTGAGCGATGGCGGGATTGAGCGCCTGAATGCGCGAGTCGTTCCATAGGGCAATGTCACCGGTCCACACCAAGCCCAGGGTTTCCCGGTCGAGGATCTACAACAATTCGGGTTTGTGAGCTATTCGTGGGCGATCGGTCTGAGAGCCGTACCAGGGTAGGGTCAGTGGAGTTGAGTTCGGGGAGGCTGTAGCCCATGGCCAGACCGTTACCAGCGAGCGGGAACTGCGTGAGGTAGCCATACTCGACTTCATCGGTCGGGATCGCGCGGTCGAGCGCAATGAAGTCCTGTACGTGAAAAGAACGTGAGACGGCGAAGAGGGCTGAGATTCCCCGGAGGAGTTGGTAGATGTCGGTTTTGTCTCGGGCGTACCAGCTTGCCGTTGTCGTACGAGGTCAGCGCCGCGCTTGTTCCGGAGCCTGTGAAATTTATGCTGGCAGACCATTTTCCGGTCAGTCAACTGCTTTGCATTCCAACAATTTTGCCCACCAGCACACCGTGCCGTCAGAGATATTTGTGGAATTTTGATCCTACGAGCGAATGGCGCGGCGGAACGTAAAGCGGCGCGGAAAAAAAGGTCACCGCTGGGGCAGTGGTGTACCTGACATCGTCGCGCACGTTGCGGTACCCGGCTATCCACACGTCGAACACGGACGTGGTGCTGGGCGAGCCTGCGCCTTCTATGATGATGCCGGAGCTTGCTCCTGCTTTGGAGAAGAGACCAGGGTCTCTCAGTCGCGGCCCACCACCATCTTCCAGTGTTCTTGTTGATAGGCAGGAGGTACCTTCGTGGAAGGCCACCACGAACAGAACGGTGACCAAGAGCGGAGCGAACAGGCCTTTCGCCATGGCGGTGGGGTAGTGGAGGGAGGCGAAAGCGCTGGGCGGTGTGGCGGTCTGCGTGGTGGTGTGACTGCGAGGGTGAAGCACAGAATGATGAGCTTTGCCCAGGTTCTCGCGTTACCTGACGGCTGCAAGTGCAGTCGACCAATCGCCTCGAACTTGTTAGTCGTGGGGAAAATGTTCCCAAGACCCCCGTTGCAGTCCCGCCGAACGAGATCGTGGCGTGGGATTGGCGTAGGTCTGTGTGCAACCCGAACTTCCGCCAAACGGAATAACGGACCCGGGCGAGCACACGGAAGGAATTGACAACTGGTCGCCTGCAATCTTTCACGGCATGTTGAACGGGGAGTGACGTGCCACTTCCACTGTTGGACTGTTATTGTCGTGTAACAAGCGTGTCCACTTGGTCATCCTCTCCCTCTTTGTCTCACGGACTGCCCACAACCTACATGTGCAACACACATATAGTGGTGGTCAATGCAGGCCGATGTTGCTGAACGTTCTCCATTCGCCACGGGGTTCCAAACCAGCAGCGCGAGTAGCCACTCAGTCAAGCGCCTCAAAGTTGGTCTTTGCGTTGGGCGCGTCGGCGTCCTCATCGATATCTTCGAGCGGTGGTGGTTCGCTGCTGGCAGTTGTCGGCGGCGGAGACGTGGACGTGGACGTGGACGTGGTGGTAGCCTGGGCCTGCTGGGCCTGCGCTTGAGCTTCGGCCTCGGCCCGCGACCTCTCCTCTTCGCTGGCGGCCTTCTGCTGGGCGTAGTCGTGGGACTTGAGTAGCATCTCCTCAATGTCAGTGAGCGAGGGCGCCGCGCGGTTGGTGCGGTGATTCTTGGCCGCGGCGTGGTACAGCTCGCCGAGCCGCTTGAGGGCGGCCACGTGCAGCTTGCGCTCCTCCTTGGTCGCGCTGTGGCGCGAGGAGAACATTGCTCGACACACTTGACGCACGGCACGCTCGATCTACCACGGCACAGGCACAAAATATGAAGTGAGCAGGTGTGGCCCAGCACTCCTTGAAGTCGAGTCGAGTCGAAGGAGAAAGGAGAAGTCTCACCTGGAGCTTGCCCAGTCGCCACATGAGGCCGAGGCCAAGAGTGGCAGCTCGCTGCTGTACTTGCTCAGTCTGAGCGATCTCGGGGTTCTTCTCTAGCTCTTTCTGCAGCGCCTGCATGCGCGACAGATCACTGCGGAACACCAAGCCGGCCTGCGTTAGCCTGTGTGGTGTGTGTGATGTGTGTCAGAAAGGGGAAGACGAGCGCACCCGATGACGGAGGCGGCTTCGGAGATGTAGTGACCGGTCTCTTGAATGCCTGTGACAAAGCCCTCCAGACCCAGCCATCGGCCCGAGTGCGACTTGGCTTCTTGGGTGTAGACATAGGCGATGTGGGCAAGGAGTGAGGGGCCTCCCGGAGCGTTCAACTTCTCCTCGATCTCCGCCGCCACGATCTCACTGAACTCTGTTGTTGTGCCATCACCACAGCGCAATCAGAAAAATTGTCTTGTCTCGTAGCAAACGGCGGCGGTCGTACCTTTCTGGTACCCGTGGACGAAGGGCCGGAGCTTAGCCTTGAGCAGCTCCACCAGTCGGTCCTGAGTTTCTTGCAATTTCTTTTCGTATTTCTCCCTTTCCTGCAGGTGTGGGTGTTAGGCGGGTACAGAACAAGCCAACTCGGTGGGAAGTCAGATGGGAATAGTTGTGTGCCTCGGGGTCCATTGGCTGCTCAGAGAACATCTGGGGGTCGATCAGCTCCTCGATGTCGCCGAAGGTGTCCTCGAACTTGCCCGCGCCGAACAGCACGCCGAAGAGCAGCGTGGCGTCCATCGCCCCACCTTGCTGATCCAGCCCGACCGCACTCTGGAGAACACACACAAGACACACGACACACGAGTGAGCCGACAGAGACACCCACGGACCACATAGACACACGAGTGAGCTGACCGGGAACGCACCTTGCCGTACTTGTCGTAGAGCTCCTTCTTCTTTTCATCGGACAGGATCTGATAGGCCTCGCTGATCTTCTTGAACTGGCATGCAGCAGACGCGGAAGAAGAGGGAGCCTTTAGTCTTCGCCATGCCACCACACCACGCACGACACGACACGCCAGCACGGCGCCCACACACAACCAACAACAGAGGCGCAAGGCTCTACCATTTCTTCGGCGTGCGGATCGTCGGGGTTCTTGTCGGGATGGTAGCGTACGGCCATGCGGTAGTAGGCCCGCTTGATGGCCGCCTGCGACGCATCGCGCTCCACGCCCAGCACGTCGTAGAAGCTCTCTCCCTCGTCTGCCCCGGGTCCGGCACCTGCGGACGCCGTTCTCTTCTGTCTCTCCTTCTCGGCTCTCTCCTTCTCTTTTTCGCGTTCTCGTTCGCGTTCTCGCTGCAGCTCTGCCACTCGTTCCCTTTCCCTCCTCTCTCGCTCCTCGCGCTCCCTTCTCTCCTGCTCCGCCCTGTTTGAAATAAATAATTAAAAGATGTAAAAAACATAAGAGATGCAAAGCGAACGCACCTGGCTTGGTCGAGGGTGGTGTAGGTGGGCCTTGGGGGTACGGGCGGCGGCACGCCTGCTGGCGTCGTGGGCGGGGGTGGCCGTAGCACCCCGCCAGCTGTGTAGGCGTGCTGCTGTTGAGCCGGTTCGCCAGCTCGTGGAGATGTTTGCTGCGGCTGGGCTGGTTTGGATGATGACGATGATGATGATGCAGAGACGTTCAGCGAGGAAAAGAAAGAGGTGAATTTCTCGCCAACTCTATTGGCACCTGTTTCGAGGGATGACCATGCGGCCTTCGCCCCATCGCGCAGCTGCTCGCCTGTACGTTCCATCTTCTCTCTTCCGCTGTGTGTGTTTGCTCCGACCAAGCCCTCAGCAGAGCAACTGTACAGCCCTACGCCACGTCCGATTTGCAGATTGCGCTTCTGCGCTTCTTTCCCTTCGAAAACACCTTTTCCTTCAAAATTTCTTTTCCAACTTTTGGCATTTCTTTTTCATCTTGCCTGGCCGTGCTCGGAAATATCCGGCGGCGCTGGGCGAAAACGAACGGGAAGGGCAACTCCTTCAACCCAGACCACGGCGAATACCGAAAAAGAAGGGGGCTTGTTGCGATCCCAACACTTCATCCTCATCCCTCTGCACTCTCGTTAATCTCCTGCAAAATGTGGCGACGCGGCGCGAGAAGTGTGGGTATGGCCGGCGGAATGGGCCGCTCCCTGCCTGCGAGATCGGCGCTCCTGCAGAGCAACACCGCGACTACCCTCACCTCCACTTCGGTACCCCCTCTTCTCTGTAATCCCTTCAAATCGCCATTCGTGTACACCCTCATTTTTCAAATTTGTCTTTTATATTTGTTGAATTCTCTTCTTCTAATCGAAATCGAATAAATACGTCATAAATCACTGACCCATTTTGCTGCCCGACTGTGTGCACAGGCCCAGACCGGAGCTGCACGCAGGTGGTTGAACATTCATGAGTACCAGTCGCAGGAGCTCATGAGGAAGGAGGGCATTCGCGTCCCCAAGGGACAAGTGGCCGCTTCTCCTGAGGAGGCCTACAAGATCGCCCAGCAGATGCAGCAGGGAGGCGACGGTAACCCAACCTCCGCCTCCGTTCCCCCCCCCATAGATCTATTTTGCTTGCTGGACATCTCCTGATCTACTACGATCGAGCAGCCGATGTAATTGTTAAGGCACAGGTCCTGGCCGGTGGCCGAGGTGTGGGTCACTTCGACAGCGGGCTCAAGGGCGGCGTTCACACTTGCACCTCGTACGCCGTTGCCCTCTAATCGCCATCGGATTAGCAGAATTCATATTTCGTATATATATTCTTATATATTGATTTTATTTTATTGTGATATATCAACAGCCCAGAGGAAGTGAAGGACGTGGCGTCCAAGATGCTGGGCCACCACATCTTCACCAAGCAAACCGGACCCGAGGGCAAGCCCTGCAACGTCGTACGCGCACCACTCTATCTCTCGCCACCACGCGCAGACACTCACTCACACGTGCCCCCGCAAAAAAGGTCTATCTGGCAGAGCGATTGTTCATCCGCCGCGAGACCTACTTCGCCATCCTCATGGATCGGGCTTACAACGGCCCTGTCATCATCGGCAGCTCTAAGGGTACACTGTCGCACCGACCACCGACCCACCCTGCTCCTCGCCTTTTCGTTTTTAGCACGTGCCACAGCCGGAAACTGCCGCGATTTGGAGGGATCGCTATCTCACTCCTATGGGCCTGGCGGCGTGTGTGACAACTCAAGGCGGTAGCGACATTGAGACGCTGTCGGCCGAGCACCCCGACGCCATCTTCAAGATCCCCATTGACATCGCGGAGGGTGTAACCCCGGAGAAGCTCGAGCTTGTCGCCGACAAGCTCGGTTTCCAGAGCACCAAGGTGTGTGCCACAATTCGCTGCAGGGCTCATTACACAAGCGTGAGCGACTAACGTGGAATTGGTTGAACGTGTGCGTGTCATCAGGTCAAGGAGCAGACCAAGGAGCTGGTCTCCAAGCTCTACGATCTCTTCATCAAGAAGGACTGCACGCTCGCCGAGATCAACCCCCTCGTCGAGGATCACCAGGGACAGAGTACGCCCGCTGCTTCATGAGCCCACGAACCGCTCCGCTGCAGGCGTCTATGTCTTGACCGGAGGCTGATCGTCTTCTTCTCTCCGGCTCCGTTCAGTCGTGGCCTTGGATGCCAAGCTGCGCTTTGACGACAACGCCGAATTCAGACAAAAGGAGATCTTTGCGCTCAGGGACGAAAGCCAGGAGGACCCCCGAGAGGTGGCCGCCAGCAAGTTCGACCTCAACTACATTCAGCTGAACGGCAACATCGGCTGCCTGGTCAACGGCGCTGGTTTGGCTATGGCCACCATGGACATCATCAAGCTCAAGGGAGGTGCGTACAGCGCTCATCCTCCACCCACACCTTTTGCTCTCGACTAAGTCACCACGCGCGCACGAACCTCAGGCAACCCCGCCAACTTCTTGGACGTCGGTGGCGGTGCTACGGAGAAGCAGGTGACAGAGGCTTTCAGGATTTTTTCCAGCGACAAGAGCGTACGCGGCGCTGGCCCCATTTTCGCTCTTTTCGTACCCACGCCCATCTCACGCTCACTGTTGTGCGGTGATTAGGTCAAGGCCGTGATGGTCAACATCTTCGGAGGTATCATGAGGTGTGACATCATCGCCATGGGTATCCTCAACGCTGTGAAGGTCCTCAACATCAAGGGTAAGTGCCGCCTAACTAAACCGAAACGGTTTTTTTGTGGAGTACGACGCTGGTTAGTGTCTTTAGCTCATCTAACGACGTTTCGTCGCCCCACTCAGTTCCTCTGGTGGTTCGCCTGCTCGGCACCAACATGAAGGAGGCCAAGGATCTTCTCGAGAACTCTGGCGCCCGCATCATCTTCGCTTCCGACCTCGACGAGGCGGCCGAAAAGGTCCGACCCAACCCGCATTGCCCTCTGGTCACACCCGCACGTCAACAACAGCGACTCACATCCTTTATGCATATGTTTCCGATCGCAGGCGGTGAAGGTGGCCAGGATCGTGGACATGGCGCAGGAGGCTCAGCTCAATGTCTCCTTCGAACTGCCTCTCTAAAAATGGAGGGTTGCATCTTCGAACCAAGCTTGTCAATAAAGCCGTGGTGGGTACAGTGGTGTGGGTGAGCGAGGTTGTTCTGGTGAGTGAAAAATTGTGTCGACACATGAAAAAAAAATAGATTTGAAATCAAGCAACAATAATTGAAGAAGAAAGATTGCATGATGAGGGGACTGCTTCGACGCTTGAGGCCCAGCACGCCCGCCGCGGTGCTCCCAACGCGGAACGGCGCCGACATCCCTGATGTTCCCCTCGAGAAGTTCGGTCTCACCGTTCCCGTACAGGCCACGGCCTACAACGACCTTTGTACGTTCCATTCAATTCTTCAACCCCCCTTTGGGCAGTCTTGAATTCTTCCGCTTGCTTCTCTTAATTTAGTCTGCCTGCATTACCCCCCCCCCAAATCAGAATCGAGATGTTCCATTTTGCGGTGGGAGCTGTAAAGCCTTCTCGATTATACACTCCATTTAATTAATCCACGCTGCAGACAACAAGCACACTACGCTGGTAAATCTGCCCGGGAAGCGGCCTCAAATCTCGTCGGAGAGCTTTGTCGCTCCGTCGGCCACCCTCGTTGGTAACGTCGAGGTCTGGGATCGTGCCTCCGTCTGGTATGACTGTGTCATCAACGGTACCCCCCCCCCCATCGTGCTCCTCTCGTCTGGTGGCTAGGCCCATCCATCTCACCTTGGATATCGATGCGCAGCCGACACGAAGCTCATCCGCATCGGGGCGGGCACCAACGTTCAGGTACCTCGGCCTTCTCTCTTTCAAATCAATGCTCGAAAAATCTCAGGGCAAAAAAGATGAGCCCGAGTGCTGCGTGCCCCTCTCCTGACCTGGTCTACCGCTGTCCTGTGATGCGACATGTAGGACGGAACCGTGATCACTGAGGCCGACGAAGAGCTCACTGAGGATCACGATGGCTCGACGATCGTTGGCCACTGGGTTACCATCGGTAAGCCCCACACTCCTGCTGCTGCTGCGCTCAACCATCATCGTTTGCTCCTTCTTTTTTTTTCTGCACCCACTTGGCTCCCTCGATGTCTTTTGGCTTCATGTGAGCTCACGTTTTCCTTCGGCGGCGTGGGCACGATCGTGCAGGTCACCGGTGCGTGCTGAAGGCGTGCACGATCGAGGACCACTGCCTTGTGGGCATGGGTTCCGTCCTCGGCGCTGGCTCCTACATGGTACGCGCTATCGCGGCTCCCTCCCGGCGTCTTTTTCTGTGCCGCGATCCTCACCGCTACTCTCTGTGTTGTACTACAGGAATCGCACTCCATCCTTGGTGCTGGCTCGGTTCTCCCCGCTTGGCAGCGCATTCCCAGCGGTCAGGTACGACGTGGCCTCTCACCTCTGCTTTTTTTTCCCCCTCGCCTGCTGTGTGGCCCGTGTGAGCTCACTCGTGGACGCTCGGGCTAGATCTGGGTGGGCAACCCGGCCAAGTACCTTCGGGATCTTACCGAAGAGGAGTTTGATTTCCTTGAGAAGTCTTCTGCCCATTACACAGTACGTCCATCTTTCATCGCCCAGCGCGCATGTGCGTGTTGTTGTGGTCCACACGCAGCTTTTTGTCAAACAACTATCTAATGGCGATGGCAATTCTCCAATCGGCAGGTTCTGTCAAAGCAGCACGCCTACGAATTCTACCTGCCAGGCCACGCCTACATCGACGCCGAGAAGAAGGGTATTCAGGTCGGCTACCAAGTCGAGCCTCTCTCCGGTGAGGAGAGCGTGCTCCTCGCCCCGAACTACAAGGAGAAGGTGTCGGTCCACTAGTGTTCCACCGGGCACTTCAAGTGCTCTCGAAACCTAATAATTCGGTAGTGTTTTTCCTTCCCGCCTGACGCCACTTCAAGCTTTTCTCGTGCGGGACCAGCTGCGCGTGACTTGAGTCCGGAGGCTGCGCGGCGGTAAAGCCTTTGCGTGACCCATCCCTCTGGCGCCACGGGAAAAAAGGAGATAGCCGACCGTGGGGCTCGAACCCACGACCACAAGATTAAGAGTCTTGCGCTCTACCGACTGAGCTAGGACGGCTTCGTGTTTATGGGGATATCTTAGGGTTATTGCCAATTCATTTGCATATTGGCCACAGGGCAACAGATCACTGGTTCACCCCTCCTTCATCCTACCCTGTAGTTAATTGGCATTGTTGTGTTCCTTTTTTGCCCTATGGTGGTGTAAGTGAGGGTTTTGAGTTGGTCATGTGTTTGGTGAACAGTGATTGAGTGTAAAAAAACAACATGGCCAGTGAACCAACAGGCCACAGGTGTGTAACAAACAACAAAAAACACTGTAACAAAGCAAACCAGCGGACCTGTTGCACAGGGACAAGGCAAGGAAGTGGAGTGTCTCCTGGGCCCATGACGTGCATAAAAAAATGTGCCTCACGTGAGGATCGAACTCACGACCTTCAGATTATGAGACTGACGCTCTACCGACTGAGCTAGCAAGGCTGGCGATGGTTAGCCAGGATTTTGAAGTATGTGATCTGGGATAGCGACTGCAGTGTGGTCTTCCAGGCAAAAAGTAATTGGAGGAGAAGGGTATACCGGTTGCATAGGTCCTGTCAGGGCTTGGGAAAAGATGATGGACAGTCTGACTTTTACTGGTCTTTCAATAAAAGTGTTAAATCCTCACCTCCAACAGATTCCAAAATAATTGAAGTTGACAGCTGCTACTTGGCAGGGTTAATGGGAACAAAAGTAACTGTATTAAAAAGAGGGAACACCAAACCAAAGCATAATGGGCTTTGAAAATAGCATGTATGCAATGGGGCAGTTACCTCCTTCAGGAGCTTCAACAGTTCCTTGTTGTTGGCCATGGCTGATGGCAGGGTGACTTGCACCTGAAAGTACAGAAACTGTTAACAGGACACTGTTCCTGAAGATAAAATTCCACCACAACAAAGCTCCATCTCAGACTTATAAAATCTCTTTTAACTCCACACATACCAAGTTTTGATCAAATCTTTTTCATCTCAAGTCCCTCAATATCACTTATCAGCAGCAGTCTAGCATGTCAAAATCACACATGCAGATCCAAATCTTCAAAACTGCCCTATAAATCAAAAATATCAAATCTCACACAATTTTAGCTCAACAAAAATACCACAGTCATTTGTGCCCTCTCATTTCAAATGAATACCACAAGTTAGGAGCAGTGTGCAGGTGGCCAGTGAGCAGCAAGGGCCGGTTAGCTTAGTTGGTAGAGCGTGGTGCTAATAACGCCAAGGTCGTGGGTTCGATCCCCACCCTGGCCATTTCTTTTGGCGGCACTTCAACCGCAAGAAGACGGAAAGAGAGAGGTTGACAACGTGGTCAAGAGCAGGTGTGCAACAAGTCCGCCTCATGGTGTAGTTGGCAGCATATAGGTTTCTGGTACCTGGGACCCCAGTTCAAATCTGGGTGGGGCGATATCTTTTTTGATCTCTTGCCTATGAGTATCAGGGTGTGGACTGGGATGTCCCATTTGGGTGGGTTTTGGCCTTGCTCTTTCTGTGCACCATTCCTTTCATGTTGAACAAGCAGCATCTTATAAAACCTGTACCATGGGTTGCCAACACCCATGGCAATAATAAGCACAGAAGCAATCAGGGAATGAAAAGTGGGCAGAGTAGAATGAAAAGTGTAAGTGAGTGTAAAGGATGGGCTATTTGTTGAGACCAACTTCAATGAAAGACCAGCCTTGAATGCTTCCTCTTCCATGTCCTCAAGCACAGAACTTGTGCTCATTTGCAATGAGAGATCCAGTCTATATGTTATACACATTTTGGACAGGCACAACATCTTCTAGCTGTATATTGTTTTTTGGTGGTATAAGAAGCTCCAATAAGTGCCAGATGCTGGTAATGTGGAACATGTTCCCACTCCTCATTGCCAAGCATGGACCAAACAATCAGTCAATGGTTGCAGTCAACAGTCATTTGAAATGAGAGGTCACAAATGACTGTGGAATTTTTGTTGTGCTAAAATTGTGTGAGATTTGACATTTTTGATTTATAGGGCAGTTTTGAAGATATGGATCTGCATGTGTGATTTTGACATGCTAGACCACTGCTTATAAGTCATATTGAGGGATTTGAGATGAAAATGATTTGATAAAAACTTGGAATTTGTGGAGTTAAAAGTAATTTTATCAGTGTGGAATGGAGTGGAATTTTAACTTCAGGAATAGTGCTCCAATTCAGCACAAATGTGAAGAATGAAGTTCAGTGCATGTGTGCAACTGACTGAATATGGTGTGAGGTTGAACATGAACTGGATGTGAGGGCAGCATGTTGGCCACTGATTATGGAATTGATGGAGGGTATGAAAGCAAAAGCAAGGTGCAGTTTGAGGGTGTTCAGAGGAGCACTTACACAAAACAAGCCAAGTTCTGATTTTCCAGATCATGTATGTGTACATGATAAACTAAGTATTGGTAGGTCAAACATGTAGTCATTGTGTATGTGTATGTGATAAAGTATGTGTCTGGTTTTACAGTTTTTGTTGTTGTGTATGCATAGGTGCAAGTCACCCTGCCATCAGCCATGGCCAACAACAAGGAACTGTTGAAGCTCCTGAAGGTGGTAACTGCCCCATTGCATACATGCTATTTTCAAAGCCCATTATGCTTTGGTTTGGTGTTCCCTCTTTTTAATACAGTTACTTTTGTTCCCATTAACCTTGCCATTTTCAAAGCCCATTATGCTTTGAAACTGCAGGACATTCTATCATGTATGTGTATGTGATAGAATGTTTGCTAATTTATCTCCTCCTTGCCCCACAGATCATGTGAAGATGAATGCTGCAACAATTTAATATCAAGTGAATGACAAAGAGCAGCTCCAGGCCACCCTCATAGTGAGCAGCCACCTCCTCAGGAGGCCAAGAAGGAAGAGATGAAGGGCACTCTCCACACTGAGATGTGACAAACAGCCCCTCGGAATTGCTTGTGTAAAGAATAAAAATTGACTTTTTGTCCAGTTAAATCCCAGCAGCTGTGATTTTTCCTTTTATGGTTCTGTGTGCCAACCGTTCAGGAAAGTACCGAAAAAAATGTGCGTAGTCATCGCGTACGCGTACGCGATAAAGTAAGTGTACCAAAACATGTACATGATAGAAATTGGTCATTCCAGACCTTGACTGATGGCCCAGTTACAGCATCATATCTCTCATTATGATGGTATTTTAATCTGCCATTTCTCAAGATGCTCCCAATTTTGTCTTGCTATTCTTAAAATAAAACCATTTTTGTGTTGTCAAAACTATTTTTATGAGCTTAAACTCACAAACAAAATCACTTTTCAAAATGACTGGACCTCTCATTTCAAATGACCACAAGTTCTCTGTGATACACAAAGAAGTTGGTGTAAGTAAACATCAAGGCTTTGAATGGCAAATATAAAGAGTTTGGCTGCTTGCAACATCTCTGTGACCTTCAAAATTTCACCAGTCATTTTTGACCTCTCATTTCAAATGAGTGCAAGTTACAGGAGAAAATCCCACACATCCAGCAAGACTTCCACTAATACTCCAGCATGTATGTGTATGTACTGCTTTCACAGCTCTCTACAGAAAAAAAAAGCAATACTCTCCCCATTTCGCAGAAAAAAAAGATTAAATGAGATATCGCCCCACCCAGATTTGAACTGGGGTCCCAGGTACCAGAAACCTATATGCTGCCAACTACACCATGAGGCGGACTTGTTGCACACCTGCTCTTGACCACGTTGTCAACCTCTCTCTTTCCGTCTTCTTGCGGTTGAATTGCCGCCAAAAGAAATGGCCAGTGTGGGGATCGAACCCACGACCTTGGCGTTATTAGCACCACGCTCTACCAACTAAGCTAACCGGCCCTTGCTGCTCACTGGCCACCTGCACACTGCTCCTGTGAACCGATGTCGGCGAGCGTGGCAAGCAAGATCTTCATTGCTGAAGGCACGCACGCCTGTGCGGTGGATTGTGCAGTACAGGGCGTGGGTAAATCCAGGATACTTTACTGCTTGTTGGCACGAAGGGTCTCAGCAATCTTCTTGGCCTTCTCAGTGGAGATGCCCACATGGATGCGGATGTAGCCGGAGTTGGCCCGGTTATCCACGTAGAACATCGAACCCGGAGCCACACCCACGCCGGCACGCAGGCCTGCAACCACAAAGAATCCACCACCACCGATCGCAATCTGTGAGTCCATGGAGTCCGTTTTGCCGGGCCAGGCCAGACCAGTGCTCGACGAGAGGGAACTGGGCCGGTACCCTTCTGAAGGGCCTCGATGTCGCTGGCTTCGGTGTGCTTGAACATGCCGTACATGCTGCCCTGAGGAGCAATCGGCTCCCAGCCTAGCGCGTCCTTGAAGGCCGGGGCGAGAATCTGAAGGAGAGGCCAGGGCGCCGTGAGTACCACCGACCGGGCACAACTCATTCATTGATGATGATGATAAAATGCTGATTGATAATAATAAAAAGTAGGACGAGACGGTTAACAGCAACGACGACGACAAAGAAGTGAGTGAACGCCGAACCTCGTAGTTGGTCTGGAGAAGGGCATTGATTTCGTTGATGTGCTTAACGTAATCGCTGTACTGCTTGTTCAAGTACTGGGCCAAGCTGTGCTGCTGCCACGACACACTATCAAAGCGAGAGAAGGTTAGCGACCGTGCAGACCGAGGCGGACTGCAAGAGAGAGAGAGAGAGTGAGTGTGTGACGAACCTGATGTAGATGGGATCGTGGTGGGTCATGAGGGACTTGATGGTCTCCGGGTGGGAGACGGCATAGCCCAACCGCCAGCTCTGCGCGCCGAGCGTCTTGGAGTAGCCGCGGCATACAAACACGTGCTCCTCGAGCGAGTCTGTCGCGACCACGGGTGTGTGAGATATCAATCGCGTGCGAGGGGCACATGTTTGTATGCCGTACCCTGGATGGGAGAGTAGTGCTTGTTGCCGGCGAAGACCATGTCGCAGTAGATCTCATCCAAGATGAGCGAAGCGCCGTACTGCTTGGTCAGCGCCACACTGTTGTGCGCAGGTTTCGTTACTTTCCCGACCGCACACGCACACGCACACGCACACGCGCGCACGATACGACACACGCCCAGGCGCAAGCGAGGCGAAGAGAGACGTACAGCTTCTGCAGCTCCTCCTTGGCCCACACGCGGCCGGTGGGGTTGTTGGGGTTGGCGATGATGATGCCCTCCACGCCGCCCTTCAGGGCCTTCTCGATCGCTGCAGCCCTGTGGGTCAGCACCGCAGGCCGCAACACCACACACACACACACACACACAACACACACACACGAGCACGGGTGGGGAACACACCGTCAAAGTCGGGAGACCAATCGAGGTGGGACGGGATGCCCTCGGGCAGCTTCTGGAAGACCTCCTCGACCTGGCGGGAGTGGTAGGTGTAGTACGGCTCGATCACCGCCATGCGCGACTTGCCCTGCTTCCGCAGCACCATCAGCGCCGCCACGATCGCGCCCGTCACTCTGCGTTGTGCACAACAAGGTTGTTTTTTTTTTGTTAATTATTATTTACGTAACGAAGTAATTAATACCAATGAATATATAATCAAATAGTAAATTAATAAACCAATATTATTAGAAAATGTGGAGTACGTTTAAAATAGAATTATAAATAAATAATAAATACCCGGAGGTGGCCAAGATGGAACCCTCGGGCACATCGGTCGCGTAGTGGTCCTTGAGGAGCGTGCGGAGGGCGTTGAGGTAGTCGCGTTCGCCCATACGCGAGCGGTACTGGTGGATGTCCGAGGACGGGGCCTCGTCCTTGAGCACGTCGGCCGCGACAATCTCGCGCAGGGCGCGCGGGGGCGGCAGCTCGATCATGCCCTGGGCCACCGAGTACAGGCCCTTCCGCTGGCAGTAGTCGAACACATCCCTCATCGTGCGCAGGGTAGACAGGTCATCGCCGCTGGTCGTCATTTTCTTTGATGATGATGATGGTTAAACAAAAAAAAATCTCTCTGCCGTGAAATAATGAGACAGCGATCGGTGCCGGTGCGTGACGATGAAAGGGATGGAGGAGATGGACGTGCGGGCAACGAGGGGAGAAAAGCGAAAGCGAAGGGCTAACGGAGAAAGCGGAGATGACGTCATTGGAAAAAAACGGTTCTGTTGATGGTCTGGGCCGTTAGGCTCCACAAAGGCCTTTGGCGCGGCCACCACCACCAACAGGCCCAGACTCAGACCTTGGCCAAGGCGGGCTTCGACTGCGTCTGCTGTTGTTCGAAGTACTTCACGACCGAGTAGTAGACGCTGCCCGTAAATCTATGGAACGCGATTGGAGAGGGTGAGTCGGGTGGTGCGGTGTTGGTGGTTGGCTGGCTGGCCGGCGATGAAGAGAGTGCGTACCCGATGGCAATGCCCATCAGATTGATGGGGTCGACCGGAACGCTGAAGAAGACAAATCCGAGCATCGTCTCGCCAATATTCTTGATGGTCCCTGATGAAAAAAAGTGATCAGCATGAGTAATCGCGTGTGTGGTGGCGGCGGTGGTGGTGGTGTGGCGGTGATTAGGCGGCGCGATGTGTGTGTCATGTGCGTCTGTGTGTCGCTAAGGGTACCTGTGACTGTGGTGGTGAGAGGAGAGTTGAGCTGCGTGCAGAGGAAAAGAGTGTAGTTGACCAAGAATATCTGAGCCGATGATACGAAGAACGCGAACTGCACGAAACAGCAAAAGCACGTAATAAGAATGTTGGTGTGTGAGGGAGCTCTCAGTGTACGGGTTGGTACCTGGAAGCCAGGATGGTGCAAAAATGGATAGGCCATGACTCCGTTCCATTCGCCCGTGGAGAAGATGAAGAAGACGACGATGGGGAAGGAGATGGTGATCTGATAGAGCATGAGCCCGAACGCGTTCAGATTCGCAGCCGTGCCCAGCTTGGGAATGAGGACCTGCAAAAAGTGGAACCATGTGGGCCAATGGTTTCACAATTAGTTGAGTTGTGCACAAAGCTCCAGTGTGCAGGCACGCAGGCACGCACGGAGGAGGGGCGTACCAGTGTAAGGGCGGTCGTAACATTTACACAGAACGTGAGTGCGTAGCCGAAGGGGTCGAAATGCAGATCGCCCCAGCCACCGACAATCGCCCCTGCACGACCACCAACCAGTGAGCACCACCAACGCGTTGATGTCATGGAAGAGCGGGTTCTTCTCTCGGCACTGAACATGAAAGGAAGTGATGACGAAGGCCTCTAGAAAGCGAGCGCACCGAGAAGCAGAAGAAGCGTCGAACCGATCACCTGAAGCGACGCTGTCTTGCTCAAAACCAGATACTCCATGGCCAACACGAAAATGACGCTTGTCCGTCGCAAAGCCCTGATTCGCACCACAGCAGGTGAGCAGCGGCACCTCGAGGTGAAGAAGTGGAGAGAAGAAGGCCCCGACGAGTAGTCTGCGGGCGACCAGGGGGGAGCTCGGGTACCCAAACATAGGAATGTCGACCAGGTTGAGTGCAGCAAGGCCCAATAGCACGTTGCCCACGTGCGCCAGCGCCATTGGCCACACCTGTGCCCGCACACAGGGAGACGATCAGTCGCATTGTTCGATGTAGCGTGAAGAAGAAGAAGAAGAATGGGTGAGTGGAGTCGGCCTTGCACCTTCTTGGCGGTGGCGAGGGACCAGTCGTCGTACTGGATGAGCTCGCACTGCTTGAGGACCCACAGGAGAAGGAAGGAGATGGCCATCTGGCTGGCGATCATCGTCAGCGGAAACTGGAAGGACCACGAAGAGAGCACGGCCTTGTTGACCACCACCGCGCACATCGACACGAGGCCTGGCGAGTAGTCCACAGAAGACACCATATTGTATTCATCTTTGTTAGGGAAAGCAACAACAAGCTTGAGCATTGGGAGGGAGGAGGTACCGTAGGCGATGGCCACGGAGAGCCCCGTGTATCGGTGTGGCGGCGGCGTGGCTTCCTCTGCACCAAAATTGATAAATATATTTAAAATGATTATTTGTGAAAAGGCATATTAATGGCAAAAGACACATTAATATTAATGGCAATAAAAGATAAATAAAATAGAACAAAATCTCGACGTGGAGCGCGTACTGATTTCGTTGCTTGTTTGCATTGAAGGAAGGGAAATCATGATGTTCCGATTATGCGATGGCGACTCTGGAGTTGTGTTGTCATTGTTGTTGATGCTGGTGGTGATCGTGTGAACATTGGGCAAAGCGGCTGCTTTCACGGTGTCCTCCATCGTTATGGCTTCAATTTCAATAAGAAATGTCGCCCGCTATGTCGCCTCTCGATCGAGGGGAACTCAAAATTGGCGGATTTTCGGGTCTCCACAGCTGATCGCACCACCCCTAGATCAAGATGCAGAGATCTGAAGCAAAGAGCAAACGAAAAAGATGGCCAACCTGTGGGGCTCGTCCATGCGCGTGGAGTTACGGAGTTTCTTTTAAAAGAAACGAGGCTCGTTACAACGAAGCGAGGCAACTAGGCGTGTGGCACAAGGCAGTATTCGTAGTGGTTCTCCATCGTGCCGACTTCGTCCGGCTCCTCCTTCGTCTTGATGAATCCGTAGGTCGTGTACAGCGCGTTCGCCGCGGACATGTACTGACCTGCCGATCAGGTGGCGTGTAGCATGGCCGGATAAGAAGAATAGGCGCGTGGCTGTGTGTGGGGTTTGTCGATAGCGCTCGGTGAATGCAGCGGGAAACGCACCAGTGCTGAGGATGACGCGACGGAAGCCCTCCTTGCTCGCGTAGTCGATGATGTGGTCAAGCAGTCGACGCGCCAAGCCCTACGGTCAAGAAGAAGTCACATTTTGGGGTAGTGGCTACATGCAGGCGGGGGATCTCAGGCGTACCTGCCGGCGGACGGCGGATGCTATGCTCATTCGGCGCACCTTGGCGTAGTCATCGTCCACTCGGTAGAGCCCAACCATGCCCTGTATCACTTCTCGCTTGCCTTGCTCTCCTTCTGACCCTGAACGAAAGCAGGCGTGAGCCCTTGTGAAGTTGAAGAAGCTAAGGTCATGCGTGCTTGGGACTGACCCTCGATGCATTCAACGAGGACCCAGAAGTGGCTTCGTGGGGATGTGGTGCAGGCCATGTAGACAGCGTCAATGTCGGCCAGGTCGTCATGCAGCGACCACTCAATAAACCTCCTCTCCTGCAAAAGACCACACAAATAAGCAAAATAATACATAAATAAAAGAATGAAAGTGGTTCTACCGAGTCCTCGATCACAAGGCGGACGTCAGGAGGCGAAGTCTCAATGTTTTCTTGCATTCCCTGCCACAGGTTGGATTAATCTTGCGATTTAATCTTGAGCACACAACACAACGCGTTGCGATTTTTGTTTTTGAAGGCACCTCGACAAAGAGCTGAAGAACACGGTCTCGATCAGCTGGCACGTAGGACCGCACCGCGAACCTCCTCTCTGTCCTCCGCGGCTCCATCTTCGGCAAAACAACAGTCGGAGTCTCGCCAGGGGAAGGGCGGCTAAAAACTGTCCTCCGCGGAGCTCGCTCGGCCTGGGGCGAAGCTGAGCGCGCCTTCGAATTCTGGAGTGTCACTCTGCTCGAGGCGGTCCAGGCTGTAGTAGGCATGCTCGATGCCGTCCTCGCTCACTTTGACCACCTGCAGGGTCGCGGCTATCATGGTCAGCCCCTCTCCCCAACCAACCCCCCCTGTCCAACTGTTCAAATGGTGATGGTGACCAGTGTACCCTGAAGCCCGAAGGGTCGACGCCCAATGGGCGTCCCACAGCAGACGTAGTGATCATTTCCATCTTCCCCAGAGTGCCGTACGAGTTGCGGTGGTAGTGGCCCGCAAACACGGCACGCACCTGCACACACACACCACACGCACAGTTCCCAAATGGACTCGGGCTCAGACAGGGCTGACTCGTGGGAAGTGCAAGGAAGCCGTACGCCTGCTTTGGCCATCTCCTCGAGCATCGGCATTCGTCTCTCCTTGGGAATGTTGAAGTACTGGTCCTCCTCGTCTGGCTCCTCCAGGAACCACGGCTGGTGCTGGAACACAAGCAAATGCTTGGCCTGGGTACGTTCTCGGTCTGGAAGAGGGAGAGGAAGAAGAGGAGTTTCGCTTCTCTCATCAGGTTGGGCGTGATGTCACCGCCGATGTCGGCGTACCTCGGGAGAAGGCTTGCAGCTCCTGCACGAACCACGCCCGCTGCTCTTCGTATTCCTCCAATGCCTTGGAAGGATCAGCAAAGAGCGAAGCATTCAAGACCAGACAACAAACCTGCAAGAGAGAGATGTGTGTGGTGCAATCAGGCGGCCATTCATCTCCGCGGAATCGTGTGCACACTTGATCGACAGAAACAGAGCAGCCGCAGGGGCGTACCCCGCCCACCCAGAAGCGGAAGTAGTCATCCCCGAACCGCTCCTTGTAGCTGTAGATGGTGGCCCGTGTTGGCGTGTTCCCCACGTCTGTGCATCCAGCGCAATGCCGTGCGCGTGAGGTGGTAAGCGTTGCACGGAGGCCGTGTGGCATGATGAAGGAGCGGGCACCGCACCGTGATTGCCGCACAGGCACACGAGTGGTATCGACGGGTCGATCTTGCGCATCACCCGCTTGAAATCTCGCACCTAGATCGGGGCTATGAGTGAGGGCGTGGACCCAGCCAAGGCACCAATGATGCAGAGCGGGAGTGGGAGTGGTGTCAGGACCTGGCGGTCGTAGGCTGGCTTCTCCCACGGGTAGGCGTGCACCAGGTCGCCGCACACCACAACGAACCGAGGCCGTGGCCGCATGGCGTTGATGCACCGGACTGCGCGGGGGCCAACGCGATTTCTTTGTCCCAAGACTGCATAAAACAAAATAAAAATAAAGCCTTATAAAACAATAAATAAAAATACATGATACAAAAAATACCTGGTTGTCATTGTAGAAGCCAAGCTGGGTGTCGGCTAGCTGCAGAAAGAAGAACGAGCCCTCCCAGCCGTCCCCTCCCGCCGCCTTTTCATCATCTTGCGTTGTTGCAGCCTTTCCTTTGCCCCTCGTCTTCTTCTGGTTCTGTTTCGAGGCACCTGCACTTGTCCCTGGCTTTTGCGCGCTGCCCAGACCCTCGAACTGTCTGTCGCGAGCCCTGCCAAAGTACAAGCGGTCCAGTTCAACCTCGCGTTGCTCCTCCTCCGCTACTGTCGTCATCTTTTATTATTTCCTGATTTTACTTTTTGTTTTATTATTTTATATTAATCAATCTTCTTTGATTTATAAAGCTGGAGGTCGCCGGTCGAAGGCTGGCCAACCACTGAGGATGGCGCGGGCCGGTGTGGTGGACTTGTCGGACATGAAGCTCGAACGAGTGCCGCTCGAGCTCGCTGTGACCAAAAGTTGTGAGGGAGATGCATCGAATCTGCCAGTGCGTTGTCTCATCTTGAAGAACAATCGTCTGGTGTACCTCCCCTCTTCCTTGTTCGCTTGCAACGCGTCCGTGGACCACGATTACTTCGGCACGAAGATGAAAGATGGAGCCATCTCGAGATGCAGCGATTGCGAGGAAGGACCACTGGGCGGGCTGCGCGTGCTGGACGTGGCCATCAACCGGCTGTCCACCGTTCCATCCACCATCGCCTGCCTGGCGTCGCTCACCGTTCTCAACCTCACCTCCAACAGACTCACCTCTCTGCCTCCCGAAATAGGTCTGCATCCCACTGCCACACCGCACACACAATCGCACACAGCACACACCGCACACTCTGCACACCGCACACACAAGATCTGACGATCGAGGAGCGCAAGCAGGGCGGCTAGTGAATCTAAGGGATCTGTACCTGTGTGGGAACGAGCTCACGCAGTTGCCCGACCAGATCGGCTCCTGCCGCGGCCTTCGCCGGCTCTACCTGACCGCCAATCCGCTGCGCTCGCTCCCGCTGGGCATGGGTACCACGTACCACCCAAAGTGTCCCTCAAGCAGGGATCGAGAGACGCGACACAGTCCACAGCGTTGACGTAATCAACCCTGCGGCTACAGGGAGCCTTCTGGACGAGTTGATCGTACTCGAGTTGTCGGGCGCGCAGGCCACGCTGACCTTCCCGCCCAAGGCCGTGGTGAAGAGAGGCATTCAGGCCATCCTCGCGCATCTGTACTCACCCAGCTCATTGCCCTCGGAACTCATTGGGCTCTCACCCAGCTCTGTCTCTGTGCGTGTGTGTGTGTGTGCGCGCGCGCGTGTGTGTTTGCGTGTGCGTGTGCGTGTGCATGTGCGTGTGCGTGTGCGTGTGCGTGTGTCGGGTTCAGGGCGCAAGCCAGAGCCGAACAGAGCCGAAAGGAGAGCCTAGAGAGGAGGCGCGCGGCCTTCTCGAGCTTGGGCGACGCCGCGGCCACACAGGACAGTTACTCGGCGGCCGAGCGGGAGAAGCAAGCGTGGCGAGAGGGCAAGGCAAGGCAGCGCGAAGAGATGGCGCACATGGAGCGCAGCGTGCGACTCGCTGAGGTCCGAAACAGACGGCTCGATCTGGACAAGGAGCACCTGCAGCGGAAGATGATCGATCTGATGATCGACAAGCGCCGCCTGCAGCAGCGGGTGGAGGAGATGGAGGAACGCACGAGTCGGGAGGAAATTCGACGGCACTGCGTCGTGTGCATGGACCACACGCGCAGCCACGTTCTCATGCCGTGCAGACACTACATCGTCTGCCAGTACTGCGCCAACAACATCAGGTCAGCTACCACTCGCACCCTCATGCCTATTGCGGGCTCTCTTTCTCACTCTTGGGGTCGTGTGGCGTACGCGACTTGTGTGCGCGCATAAGGGTGTGCCCCGTGTGCCGGTCGCCGATCACAGAGAAGCTGCAGGTCTTCGACGTTTGAGCCAATGCATCATCGCGGCCGCAAGTCCTCCACTCCGACCGCCGCAGGATGGAGAAGCGAGGGCCAAGGTCGGACAACACAGCGACTCCCGGCCTGATAGCTCACCGATCCCGCCGCGATCTGACCGAGCGCTCACCTCGTCTGGTGAGGGTGCTGGATACGGCCATTCTGCGCAGAAAGCACCGCTTCCCATCCGAACAGCGAAGTTAAGCTGCGCCAGGCGGTGCTAGTACTGGGGTGGGCGACCACCCGGGAATCCACCGTGCCGTATCCTTTTGGTCTGCACAGCGCGCACTCACCATGATGCTGGCTCCTGCCCTCTGAATCACCGTGCCCGTATCCTTTTAAGGGTCCAGTTCCCTTTGCTTTATTTCCTGTAGTCAGATCACGATTTGAAGAATGCACAAGAAAACAAAAAACTTTGGATAGGAAAATTTGAAGCATTTATTTGGTGGTTTCTTTGGGTGGTCTCTGTTCTGCGCGCAGCTTCCATGCTGCCTGTTGAGCCTGGAGAAACTGCACAACTGTGGTGAGCACTGGCACATGATTGACAGCACAAAAGAGAGGATGAACCTGTACAAGTGCCTGCAGGTCCTGGATGTCTTGAGGAGTCTTGCCCTGGCTGTTGTCATCCTCCTGATCCTCCTGCTTGGGGTGGCTTGCCAGGTCATGTAGGTACTCATGCACTATTGTCTGTTGGGCAAGCCAAACATTGTTCCTCATGTCAAGTGGCTGGATGTCCAATGGTGGTAGTTCTGCCAGCAGGCTGTTGAGGTCAAGGCTAGAATCAGACAAGCTGCAGGAAAGAGGAGGGGCTGTGGTAGTTGTGTGAGCCAGAACATGCACCTTTTTGAAGTGGTTTCTAAAGTTGCTGAGGTAGGTGTAGTTCTTGCTGCAGCCAGGATAGGGGCAAGTGATGGGTGACAGTGTTGGCTGCTTTTGCTTCTTAGATGTGGGCTTGTGGGATGAGGGCAAAGCAGAGAGTGTGCATGAGGCCAGGGCTGTGGGGTTGTAGGGTGAGGGCGAGGGTGAGGGCGAGGGTGAAGGCAAGCAATGGGATGATGAAGAGGATGACAAGGGTGAGGGTGAAGGCAAGGGATGGGAAGATGAAGAGGATGATGAGGGTGAGGGTGAGGGATAGGGCAAGGGATGTGAAGAGAAAGATGAAGATGTGGAGGGCGAGGGCGAGGCTGAGGCTGAGGGATTGTTGGGTGAGGGCAGGTCTTCATCCATCATGTCAACTTTCTCCTTGCCCTTGTTGGTGATATGTGGGCGCTTGGTTGGTTGTTTGGTGGGGAGTGGTGATGAAGCTGGTGGTGTGGGGCTAAGACAAAATGGAGTTGTTAGTGTTGGGGCCTAGTAGATAAGTGGGAGGAGAAGTATGGTGTGCTTGTAAGTGTGGAGGATGTTGGGACTGAAGGTGTTGGTGCTAAAAATAGAAAAAAAGCAAAGGGAACTGGACCCTTAACCAGCACACCACGCATTGCTCTGTCCCTTCTTGCATTGTCCTTGAACATTTTTGCTTGAGCTTATCACACATCCACTGTGATTCCTGCATTCCACACCAACCACCATTACTCATTGGAAATAGTGCAACCACTTCATTGCGCTCTACAGTGTCTTCCAGTTGTTACAAACTGTGGCTTGACCAGTAGAAAAATGTCTCATGTCATGTCATGTCTCATGTTGTGTCATGTCATGTGTTTGTAGAGCACACATGCACAAAGTCAGTGATCACATTTAAGCAGGATATCTTGATATATCTCTTGCCCACCCATCAGCCAATCACATGGAGTTGGTACTGAATCTGGACTTTGTGTGTGACATTGTCTGGCAGATGCTGCAGAAAGGTGTGTGGCCCTTCCCTTCTCATGCACTTCTGTGCTTGTGTGTTGCTTATGGGCCTTCACAAATCACCCCAAAAGGGATCCTGTATGAGCTCAGTTTGAATGGACACATGTTCATCTTAGTGCATAACCACTCTACACAACACACCACACACACACACACATGGCTGTGCTCATTCTGTTGTTGGAGGAACAGCCAGGATCACATGTGGCCAGTTTGGAGACCATGTGCTTCTGGACCATCTGAGGCACCTCCACCCCCTTTTTCTTCCCCTTGTGTGAGTGCTCATTGCTTGTCATGGTGCTGCAGGAGCTGCTGTACACACACACACAGATATGGCCAAGGCTACTGGTATGAGGGAGAGGGAGGAGAAGAAAAGCAGCACCAGCAGCACCAGCAGCAGTAGTGTCATCAACTCAAGAAAGAGTGATGACCTTGATGAGGACGCCACTGAAGCTGGGTTGGAAGAGGAACTGCAAGAAAGTGAGATGCAAGAAAAGGAAAGAGAAGAAGAAGAAGAAGTCAGGGATGAGAAGAAGCACACCCTGGTTGTGTGGTTATTTTCAACACTGGCGCCAAACCATCACAGTACCACAACACCACAATCTATTTTCAAGCCTGGTGACATTACACCTTACACACAACTTTGGGTGTGTTGTGGGGGGACAGAGAGGGAAACTTTGGTGCTCACACACAGAAGAGCTCAAGTTGGGCAACAATATCACAGAAGGCAGGTCAAGTATGAGGATCATAGCTTGTGCATGCATGCAGGAGCTCTTGCAAGGGCGCTGGCGCATCCATGGGAATATCCAGCTTCACCTCTCCACTTCAACTGCCACACACATGTACATCATTAGTCAGGGAAATGGTGGCATGCCCATGCAGCACAGTGGCACAGGCGGGCAATGGCACATGACACATACTCTGGCCAATAACAATACCCTGTTGCAGATTGCTGAATGGCACCTTGCCTGTCCAAACCTGCCAGATGTGTGTTGTGCTCAGTTGGGTGAGGGGAGGAGGTGCAAGCTGGCATGCAGTACCTCCCAGGCAGCAGCTCCAAAACTGTACACATCAGTCCTTTCCAAGTAGGCTTGCCCCATGTTACTGGAGTTGGTATCTCTGGGCTGGTCCAGTGCCATACACCACAGTTGGAAGAGGTGGTGGTGCTGCTCCTCTCACCAACAATTTCTCTGTGCAGCCACACCCCAGCAAAGTCACCAAATGTCCACAGAGTGAGAGTGGGTGGGAATCTTAGCAGCCACCTTGGCCAAATGTTGGGCTGAGGGTGGATGGGTAAGCACTTTGACTGCCACACCTACCTAGCTCCTTCTGTGCACACAAGTGTATGTGACAACACAGGTGAATGAGATGAAGGCAATACAAGCAGCCAACAATAGGAGGAAGAGTAGTGGCTGGGACACAACACAATATACTGAAAGTTCTGAACTGCTGGAGGAGTGAAGCCTTTTGAGGAGCCACTCAAGCCTTGCTACCTTGCATAAGCATGTCAGTTGCTTATGGCAATGTTGAGATCTTCTCCTCCACAGATGTGCTGGCCACCTCTTCCCTTTCTTGCTTCATGCCCATCTTTTCCAGCTCCTCCTTGGAGGTTGCACCCCCTCTCTGGTGCTTGTCAGCAGTGATGCATTCAGCCCCCATCTTTTTCTGCACACATCTTGAGCAGGGCTGTTCCCTGCAAAGGGGAGAGAGATCCAGGCACAATGTGTGTTGGGGGAGGTATGTATTGCATTGTTGATGGGCTTTATGGCAGGGTGCACAGGTGTGTGTGGTACTGATTTGGTTTCTTTTATGTTGGTTGATATGTTCCACTGATTCTTGTGGGTGTGCTGCAGAAGATGAAGAGGGAACAGTATTGGCTGCTTGGTTCATGTTGTCTCCTGATTCAGTCCTAGATCTTTTGGAGCTGTGCACGAGCTGGGTCTCTTCCTTGTTGGGTTTGGTGTTCTTCTCTGAGGTGCTCATGTTGTGATTGACATGTTTGTAAATATGATTATATTTTTGGTGTTGAGGGGTGGCAACCACAGACCAAAGCCAATCCAGCATAGCATCATCAGGAGGTCCTGGTGGTGGTGTGTTTTTCTGCCTCCGCCTCAGCCTCAGCCAGGGCAGCAAATCTCTCCCCTTCCAACACACCACAGAGCAACACTTGTTCTGCACAGGAAAGAAAGAAATTAAAAAAGAAAATAATTGCTGCAGACTTGGATGTACCCATCTGCAAGATTAGGAAAGGACCCCACCTGGACAGGCATTCCCTAGTCCCTGTCCCACACTGGCTCATACACAACACAACACACATGACACATGTGTCAGTGGTGGTGTGCACAACAAGGGGGGGGGTGAAGGCTGGTGGACCTGGCAATGCTGCCCACAAGGAAGGACAAGAGGAGGGGTGAAGTAGCACAACAGTGAGTAGCACTGGGGAAGGGCACCAACCCCAAACTGTGTTCAGACTCAAACCAGCAACATCCTGTCAAACCTGTCCAGTCAGTCAAGTCACTCTCATTGAACAACAATCAACTCTGAACTCCCTTCTGTTGCTCAAAGACCTAAGCTGTCCAACCAATTAGAACAGACCAGAGAACCCTTTAAAAGAACACTGCATTCTTCTGTTTATTCTCACTTCTTTCTCTCTTCTCAAATCCATCTCTTTACTCCACTACACCACTACACATTTCCTGCTCCAAGGCCACACCAAGCTGAAATATTTTTTATAACGGGGGTGTAGCTCAGATGGTAGAGCGCTCGCTTAGCATGCGAGGTAAAGGGATCGATACCCTTCTCCTCCAAAATCTGTTTTGTTTCGCACCTTTTTAATCTAATTTATCGTCCTTCGGCACCCAGCACAAAAAGTAAAGGAAAGCCCCACCTGGCAACGCGAAGCCGTCCTAGCTCAGTCGGTAGAGCGCAAGACTCTTAATCTTGTGGTCGTGGGTTCGAGCCCCACGGTCGGCTATCTCCTTTTTTTGCTTGCGCAAGCACCCGTGGTACCAAGGTTGCAGAGGCTATCTTCTTTTTCCCCGGTGGCCAGAGGGTGCACAGTCTGGCACGCCCGGAGCACGAGAGCACATTTCGGGAGACTAAGTTTATTACAGCATTATACAAGGAACCAGCTTAGGTGGGTGAGTGGTTCTAGAGCCGGGGGCCGTGATCCTCTCGGTGAGTCGAGGCGCCGGCCGTAGAGGTGAGGATGGCCAGAGTCTCGTGTTGCATCTCCTCGATGGAGCGCACCGGCATCTTGTCCGCGTTGACGAACGAGGCCGAATCGGGCGCCTTCTTGCAGTTCCACTCCTCGATCTCCTCTTCCTCCACGCCCAAGTCGATGCGGAGGTGGCTCTGGTGGTAGCCCCGCCTCAGCTCCACGGCTTCCCTCGCCCTGATGATGGGCCAGGTCAGATGACCACATATTCAGTGGAGAAAGGTGCGGGTCCTACCCCAAGAGAAGGACCCGCGCAGACGGTCCGGTTACGACCCGGCGGCCGGCGAGCTGCGCGGCGTTGACCGAAGCAAACCTGACGGCGCTCCTCTGCATTTTGGGTTGTCTGGTTTTGGGAGTTACAGTGTTGTTGTTGGCGCTACGCTGATTGGTCTCTCTTATTCTTGGCTATTTTGTCCTGCAGAACGCATAGGTCAGAGTTGTGGTCCAGCAGCACAAGTGGTGCGCAAGCCTACCCGTGGCGGTGGCTGGCGGCTGGCGGCTGGCGGTGGCGATAGTGAGGGCGTCGGCGTGGTGTTATGGAGGACTAGGCGGGTTGGCGGTTGGCGGGTTGTAATGAAGGGCTAAATGGTGGTTGTGTGGTGCGGCGTTGTGGCAGTGGCTGGCTAGCAAAGACCTTGCAGCTGGGGCGAGGCTCGACCATTTGTACCTGGTGGGTGTCGTCACTATCTTGTCAGGCTCGTCCACGCACCGGTATTTCAGACCGGGGGCGACGAGCTCATCGGTCTCGGAGTGCGGGGTGGGCATCAATCTTACCTTTCACGCGCCACACATTGGGTGCGTGACCGTCAATCTTAATCATTCCTGGGCGCAACCGCCCAAGGCCAGCCTGGAATCCGTGGGAATGTGACCATCTGCTGCACCAGTTGAGAATTATTCCCACCAGGACGGGGTGTCAGACATAGTTTTGAGCTGGCGCGTGCCTCGCTTGGCCGATGCAATTGTCTTCTTCCAGTCTATTATTCTGATCTCGTGGGCTTACGCACTACTTTCGCACTTCAACCCGGAAGAACGAAAGCGAAGAAAGAGCGAAGAGCGAGGAGGTAGGGACGAACTTTATGGGTTTGCGGTTGAGCTGGTACTCGCAACAGAGTCGGTTGTGCGCTTGTTGGCCGCGTTTTGCTCGTGCCAGACCCGGAGCTCACACTCGGTCTTCCAGTGCCCTTCAATGCCGCAGTACCTGATGAACGCGACCACACGTGCGCCATCAGCGTCACATCATCTCGCAATAAAGAAAAAAAAGAAGCTGTGCCCAGCGTGGGTGGTGATAGTACCAGCACGCGGACGACGAGACCGGTTGGCCGTAGCAGTTGATGCGCGTGGTCCTGGCTCCGGCGTAGCAGGGCAGCTGGTGGATTCGCGAGCATCTCGCACACCAGGCGGGTGGGGCCAGCGGTCGCCGCATGCTCGCCGGTATGGCCTGCTTCGACGCCGGCCTCGGCAAGAGCGGTCGGGGCGCGATCACCACGGGGAGCACCGAGGTCGAGGTCGGCGCTGGGGCGACCACAGGGGCCGACTTGGGCGTGGGCGCTGGCGTGGGTGGTCGGGAGAGGGAGTTGGCAGCGGCGAGCCGGGGCGGGAACAGGTGGGCCGGGATCGAGGAGAGAATGAAAGAAGAAGAAGAAGAAGAGACCGGCGGTCGCGGCGGCAGCTGTGGCGACTGGTAAGAAGCAGCCGGCGGCCGCCGCGGCGGCGTGGACACGGTCGTGGCGGGCGGAGGCCGAGGTGGCGCCGAGGAAGAGGCGGCAGAAGTCGTGGCGGCGGCGGCGCTGGCGGCGACGACGGTGGCAGTGGTGACAGGCGGTGGCGGCGCAGTGGCGGCCGTCACTGGGGTCTGTCGAGGCTGGTCGGCCACCGGCTTTGTCGGCACTGGTGCGGCCGGTTCCACGTCGTCCAGCACCTCCTCCTGTGTCTCGTCCATGTCGACGTACTCCTCTGACTGCGAGCCTTGGGCTGCCGGCGGCTGCGGCTGCGACTCATCGTCTTTCGCTGTCGCGGCTTCGCCGTGTGTGTCCTCCTCCGCTGGGGTCGTCCTCGGCCAGTTGCCGCCACCGCCGAACTCCTCTTCCGTGTCCTCTTCTTCGCAGGGCTCGGCGACCACTTCACCGCCCTGCAGCCGCTCCTGTGCCGTGTGCTCCATTGCCTCGATCTGAGGCTGTTGTTGTTGTTGTAGCGGTGGTGGTGGCTGGGCCGGCTCGTCGTAGGCGGTGGTGCGCGGTCGCTTGGCCGCCGGCTCGTCGGCCTCACGCGTGTCGATCTGATTCTGGGCGACTCGGGCTGCAGCCCGGCTGTCAGCGACAGAATCGGAGGCCGGCTCGGTCGGCTGGAGCGGTGCGTCGATGGTGAAGGTGAAGCGCTGCCAGGCGGCGATATGGACGCCCGCGCAGTAGAAGCTAAGGCGGCACTTGACCCGGTCGGTAGCCACCAGATGCATGACGGTCCCACCGAACAGCTGCCGAGGGGTGAAGCGCACCTCCTGCCGCTTGTTGGCCATGCGGCTCTCGGCTGTGGCCGGCAGCGTCACGTCGAAGAAGTCGCACTGCAGACGCACGTCGAGGTGGTCGCCATGCTCCAACAGCTCCTTGCCTGGGTTGTGTGTCGTGTCACACGAGACACACGACACACGCTGTCAGCGCAATGCAGTGCGGGCAGTCGGGCTAGGTGAGGCGCACCGGTGATGTGGACCACGATCTTCTCGTCGAGCGAGCGCAGGCGGGCGCCGTCGGGGATGACCTTCTTGACCTCGCTCCGGGTGCTCATGAGCTGCGTGTGGGGCGGCAGCGCTGCCGGGGCGGTCGCCGTCGCCGTCGCTGCGGTGGTGGGCTTCGGGGGTGGTGACGCGGCGGCGGGCGGCGGCCGCTGCTCGGTGGCCTGGACTGCGGGCGGCGATGGCTCGACTTGGGCTGCAGCGGCGGTCGCGGCGCGCTGGGCGCTTCCGGGCGTCATCAGGTGGAGCAGGCGCTGGATGACGTGGGATGGCGGTGCCGCGGCCGCGGGGGAGCTGCGCGGCTGGAGGGGCGTGGGCTGGGGCGAAGGCGAAGGCGAAGGCGAAGGCGAAGGCAACGACGATGAAGGCGATGCCGAAATGGAATTCGTCATCGACGACGACGATGAAGAAGAAGAGGGTGAGGGTGAGGGTGAGGGTGATGGTGTCCACAGCTGCTGCGACGACGTTGGAGACGGCGACGGCGACGGCGACGGCGCGACCGCTTTTCGCTTGCCGCCATGGAATGTGAGTGGAATGTCGACTTGGACGCGCGGGCCGAGGATGGGCACGCTGGCCCGGAGAAACCACCGCTCGCTTTGCTTCCCGCGCACGTTGAAGCGCACGTAGATGGCGCTGCTGTAGGACCGGCCCTCGGGCCGGTCCTCGCGGAGCTCGCTCAGGTGGATGGCCAGCGGCGTGTTCTTGAGGTCGTGCTCGAGGTAGCTCCGCCTTTCGTTCTTCTTCTTGTGAAAGCTCAGCGTGTCCACCAGCGGCAGCGCAAGTCCGTCCTTGAGCACCTCCAGCTTCAACTCCAGCACTCCTTCATCACGCACACGCACACATGCACACACGCACACACGCACGGCATAGAGGATCGTTTAGTGGTTGTTGCGTTGACGTTGAGGCGAGAGGCCATGGCGCACCCCTGGCGACGTCCTGTGATGGGTTGGGCGCGGGCGGAGCGTGTAGGACGAGCCGGTGGACCGGCTGCGAGGCGAACGACGCGGGCGGACGCAGTTCCAGCCGCACCACGTAGGTGGTCCCCGGGCTGATGGCCACATCGCCCTCACCACCGAGCGCGGACCCCAACGACACTCTAACCAAATAAAAATAATCATAATTAAAAACAAAAATTATTATTTATTATGTATTATTTAATCTACTGCGAGATGAAAGGAAAAGGTTGGCGAAGGTTGGAGGCACCGTAGTGGTGGCAGTGGCAGGACGGGCGAGGAAGTGGGGGTGCCGCAAAGCGAGAGCGGGTGCTGGCTCTCCTCTTCCATGACCAAGTTCCGCGAAGAATGTGTGGCGGAGAACGCACCAGATAGGGCGTTGCCGAACACGACCGCACCACACGAGTTTTCATATAAGGCCTCGACAAAAGCGGATTGGCTACGCGAACTGCGCCACCTTAAACGAATGCTGCGAGCCACTCGCGTTCGAGCTCTGACCCCAGAAGTTCTGCGCCTACCACACTCCTTCTCTTCCGCCAAACCCTCCTCACAACCACAAAACCCACAACCGCTCCAACGAAACCCGCACAAGCACCGCCACGCATTCCCCATGCCCCAGACCACCAACCCGGTGGCGCTCTACGACTGCCCGCTGCTGGTGGGCGGCCTCTGCTTGTCTCATCAGGCGATCGGCTTGGCGGCGCTGCTCGTCATCTTTGCTCTCCTGGCGACCTTCATCCACCTCGTTCGGTCTCAGACTCCAGCGCCCAGAGCTGACAAGAAGAACACCCCTACCACCTCCCCGCTCAGCCCACCGGCGCCAGTCGACCTGCTGGCCACCATTGAAGAAGAAGCAGAAGCGAGAGAGGAAGACCAGGAGGACGATGAGTTTCTCTACGGGACGCCACACGAGGTGATCCAACGCCCCCTCGCCGGTGCTGAAGCCACCGCCACTGACCACAACAACTTCATCGAGGAGGAGGAGGAGTACGCGTACGACGCCTTCTTCTCCATTCCGTCCTCCGCCGACGGCACTCCGAACCAGAGGAATGCCAACGAAGGAGACCCTCTTCATGGCCTGCCGGCCCCTTCCCCCTCCTCGAGCCCATCTTCGTCGAAGCCCCGGTCGCCCACGTCAAGCTCCTCTTCATCAAGGAGGGCGCCCTGCCCTCGCTGCCGTCGACCTGTTCACCTTCCCTGCTTCCACTCCACTGATGTAGACCGGCAGAGGCTCACCAGCCCCAAGCTCAACTTCAGGGGCGAAAAGGTGACTGACCCCTACGCCTGCAACTACTGCGGCCTGCCCAACCACTTCTTCAACCAGTGTCCTCATCGAGTCGTCTAAGAAGCCCACCACAGGCACCCAACGCGACCCCTCCTTCATCTCCCGTCTTCTCGTTTCTTTTTCCTGTAAAAGTTTCAAGATCTTTGCTGCATAAACAGAAAGATGCTTAGTCATCAAAGAGACCCTTGCTGGTGGTCTGCTGCTGTCGGGCGATGTAGGAGGAGATGTCATCGAGCGGATCCGCAGCGGAGGTGGTGTTCCCGCTTCCTCCGGCGGTGCTTGTGTCGCCAATCAGCCCAAACAGCTCGTCATCGAGCGTCGTCGGTGCGGCCAGCTTGCTGTTGCCCCGCTTGATGCCACTTCCTCCCTGTAGGCATGTGGACAAGTGGACAACGCACCATGACTATCAGTCCGCGAGAGATGGATCACAGTGCCCTTCATGAATGAAAACCACCATCGCCGAGCTTACCCCGATGGCTGGCGCTTGTCGCTTTGGCTTCGTTTGTGCCGAAGTCCTCTTCTGCAGGCCCTCGATGCTCTCCAAGTCCCTGGTGAGAATGAAGACGGCGGTAAGGAACACGTGACCATCGACAAACAGTCATGAAGAAAGGCGTGCATACACGTCAGGAACGCGGACATCGTCCTCGTCTGCAGCAGCCAGCTCGACCGCCTTGGGCCGTGCTCTGAAAACGCCCTCATCCTTGTGCGACTGTGGAGCGGCCAATTGAAAAGGTGAGAGGTGAGGATTGTGTGTGTGTGTGTGTGTGTCGTGTGTGTGTGTGTGTGTGTGTGTGGTGTGTGTGTGTGTGTGCTGAAGTGTGGCTAGACAGGATCTTGAGGTAGCACGTACTGCCGCCTTCAGCAGAAGGAGGTCGTTGAAGTCATGGGAGAGCATATCCGCCGCCACCTCATCGTCGATGAACAGACCCTCACCAACTTTGGCTGCCGGCTTCTTCCTGCAGCCAGGCCGAAACGCAGGGGTGAGCCCTTCTCGTTACGATCAAGTCCGCCCAGTGCAGTGACCGAACGGTAAGCGGAAAAGGAGAGCGAAACTTACTTGGCGAGGGGATCGTCGAGGCCACCGAAGAGATCATCCTCATCGAGCCTCTTGTTTTTATAGGAAAAGATGTCCTCTTCCTCCTCTTCCTCTACCACACGCTTGCCTAGCAGGTCGGCCTTGTCATCCTCTTCGGGCTAGAATGCATTTAAATTGCATTTAATCAGTTGAAATAGTTTTTTCTCCTCCGTCGGGTCAGGCGAGCATCGTACCTCTCTGGCACTGATGCTGACTCCGCTGAACAGGGGCACGCTAAGGTCGGCTTCCTCCATCTCTCTTCGTGTTCGTCTTCTTGTCCGCTGGTGTGACGTCAGCAGCCCCGGCAGAAAATTTCCGTTGGCCAAAGAAAAGGCGGCAAAAGCAGAACGCAGATCAACGAAGATTCAAATCATCCTTACATCCTTGAGGCCAACAGGCACATCGGAACGCGACATGAATTTGCTCAAATCGATCCTTGGCTGGAGCGAGAATGCAGCCCCCAAGCTCCAAGCTGAGGGCACCTTCTACATCGAAAAGGCGGGCACGTGGACTTGCCTGTATGTTTTCCTCTTCCACAAGCTTGCTTGCATGTAATGATGCTAAAATCTCTCCACCAGATACAACGCCGCGAGGGCAGACCTGGAGAACGGTCGCGAATCTTTTACTGCCATCCTCAAGATCACTCGCGAGGATGAGGGAGATGCGGACTACGATCGTACCACCTCCCTCTTAGGTGTACCTCCACTTGCACATTGTAATCCTAACCACGATTCTGCAGTGCCGCCCGAGATGACGTTCCCCCTGCACCAGGGCATGGACTTGGCCAAAGAGATTGGTCCTCTGGAGCGCGCTGCCTTCAGTTGGACATTCACAAGCGATGAGTTTGGTGTTGCAACCCGCTATCTCTTTGAATTCGATCGGGAGGACGATTTTGTCGAGCTTTTCGAGGCTCGGCTACGCTACTCCATGTACGAGGCCATCTATGAACGTTCTGCTGTAGACGCTAGCCCCGACGATCTCCGTGCAATTCTCTTGCCCAGGTGCGCATTCATGATTTGCTCATCAATCTACTTGTCTTGAGCCAACCGCCCATGTCTGTCGTGTGTTCTACAGAGAGCCTGCAGTGAGGCATGCCGAGGCACAGCTGCACACACCCATCAAGTCCACTTCGTCTAGCTCTGTGCCTCACACGCCGGCGACGCCCGCCATGACGCCCGACTCGCTGTCGCCCAGTTCCATTGAACTCATGCGATCGCCGCTGCCTCCTCCGCCCGTGGAGCAGAAGAGGCAGGGCAAGTGCGTCGGCAACTACGCGGCTGATTTCTTCCGGTACAGCGCCTCGACCGGCACCTTCCTCCTTATCGAGAGCCAGGTTCAAGTCGCCGTCAACAACACTGTTCACTCCAAGGAAGCGATCACGTGTACGCCTCACTCCACCGCCTCGTTGTGCTTCAACGCTGCTTGCTCACAGGGATTGATGGGGCATGCAGACTACTTGTACATCTTGCAGTCGGGCGTCATCACCCTCGCGCAGCAGGTGGGCTCGGACATGCACATCTATTTCGATGAGACCCACAAGTCCGTTGTGTGGGCCTACGTCCACGAGGGCGTCACGCACACGTTCAGCTTGGTCTTCCACGACGAGCAGGTCAACGAGGACTTCAAGCAGGACATTTCCAAGTTCTTGTGGGAGACGAACACCGCTACTCCCTTCGCCAAAGTCGCGGTACGTCCCGTCAGCTGATCTGTTGTGGGTGGAGCGAACTTGCTTATGTTTTGCGCGTATCAGAAAAACGACGTCGATTGGATTCTGGGCGCTTACGCTGACGAGGTCGATGGCATGGAGGAGGACGATGGTATTCAAGGTACGATCCGCGATACTACGCCGTAGCAGCCACTATGTTGCTCACTGCCACTGTCGCGCACAGAGTTCGACAAGATGGAATTCGTGGAAGAGAAGCCGGAGACCGCAGGGGATAAGCACGAGGAGGAGGAAGAGGAAGAAGAGGAAGAGCAGCCCGAAGAGGAAGAGGACAGCGATGACGAAGAGGAGGAGGTATCAGAGCAGGACAAGAACGCCAAGAACAGCGCTCTTGCCGTCGGCTACAAGTACGATCGTTCCTTCGTGGTGCGCGGTTCCCAGATCGGAGTGTTCAAGCATACGCCGGACAACCGCCTCAAGTTCAGCACGACTATTAAGAATGTGAAGACCCCGAGCGGACAGCGCTTCCAGCCGCGCAAGTACGCCCTCCCCCTAGCGCTGCTGAATGTTGAACAGCTTTGGTGTGGTCGCTGACTTGTTTGATGTCGTGGACACTGCGACAGGCTGATGCTCCACAACGAAGATGAGAACCTGCTCTTGCTTCACCCCACCGAGCAGAACAAGGTCTTCAAGATGGACTTGACCCGCGGTGACGTCGTCGAGGAATGGGTAAGCTAGCCTCACCCCTGACATGCCCTCCCTTGCTTGGATCCTGGGTTTACCTTCCTCCTCCTTCTATTGCTCAGAAAACGGCCAGGGAGTACCCCATCAAGGAAGTGTGCCCGGAGACCAAGTACGCACAAACGACGTCCACGCCTACTCTGATGGGCCTCAACGGCCAGTCCTTCTACCGCCTCGACCCTCGCCTGCCAGGCGAGAAGCAGGTGTCGAGCCGCAGGTTCGTCACCCCATTTCTTCCCAGCAATCGATGATCAACTCCTTGATTATGTGTGGGCGCTCCCCGTCTTCCTTGTTGCGGTGCAGCTACATGTACGGCAAGTCCGCGCCTGCTCTGAGCTGCATGGCGACCACCGAGAACGGTCACATGGTGATGGGCAGCCGCAAGGGTGAGATCCGGCTGTTCTCTGATAAGACCTTCTCGAGGGACATCGACCCTCTGGCCCGGCTCAAGCCACGAGCCAAGACTACCCTCCCCGGTCTCGGTGGTACGTCACCAGTCCTTTTTCGCTTCTTCTCGTCACTTCTGCGATGCACAGGCCTAACTCTGGCGCTCTTTCTGGTGTGTGTGTGTGTGTGTGTGTAGACCCCATCATCGGTATTGATGTCACCGCCGATGGCAAGTGGATTCTGGCCACCTGCCGCAATTACCTGCTTGTGGCCTCCACTGCCCTGGAGAGGGGAACTACCGGTTTCGAGGTCCTATTTCCGTCGCCCGACACTCGTTCCTGCGCGCAGTGCTGCGAATTTGCTTTGCTGACAAACCATCGTTTGCGTTTTCTTCTTTGTTTGGGCTAACAGTCGACGATGGGCAAGGAGAAGCCCGTGCCGCGTATCCTGAGGCTCAAGCCCGAGCACGTTGAACTGATGGAGGGGAAGGTGAGCTTCACGCCGGCGCGATTCAACGTCGGCGAATCCGATGAGGAGCGTAGCATCGTCACCTCCACCGGACCCTACATCATCACGTGGAACTTCCGTAAGGTCAAGCAGAACAAGCTCCTCGAGTACACGATGAAGAAGTATGGCGACATCGTCGGTACGCTCTCCCACCTCCTGCATTCCACCTTCATTGGCCTCATCATTGTTTGTTTGCGTTGGTCTTGGCCCATCTCACACCTCACGTCTCCTTCTTCTTCTTCTTCTTTCCAAACAGTCGCCGACCACTTCCGTTACAACCAGGAGACGGCCGTCGTAGTGGCCCTGCCCAACAACGTCACCATGGCCCGCAAGGACGTCGTCAAGAAGCTCTTCTAGTCGCATCTGCCCGCCACCACGAGCACCGCCAAGAGCTTGCCAGCACCGTCCTTCTAAGCCGGGGACGGAGGCGCAAGCTTCTTCCTTCATCTCCTTTCTTCTTCCTTCTAACATGTTCTACTCTCGTTTACATAAATGAGCGTTGTTATTTATCAACCACACGACACGACACGACACGACACGCACACGACCGCACACGCTCGGGTTCAGCTTCCTCGGTAGGTGGAGTAGCCGTGGGCGCTGATGAGGAGGGGGATGTGGTAGTGCTGGCCGGCCTCGAGCTGGAAGACGATGTCGACGTAGGGGTAGAGGAACTTCTCGACGCCGGCCTGCCTGAAGTAGGTCGTCGTGTCGAAGCGCACCTTGTAGAGGCCAGGCGCCAGCGCGGGGAAGTTGTCCTTGGTGGCTGGTGTTCAGCGCGAAATGGATGAGACAAGTGCAAACAAGGCGGCATCGATGTGGGGGGCAGCATAGTGGTGAGTAGTACCTCGGCCGTCGGCGTTGGTGGCGGCCTTGCTGAGCTCCGTCCAGTCCTCGCCTGTGGGCACGCAATGTTGTTAGTAAAGATCGCAGATTACTCCCGAATGCAAGTGGGAGAGTGATGGTGAGACCTTGCGCGTTGGCAAACAGGGTCACGGGCATTCCTGCAGCCGGCTTGCCCAGAGTCGTGTCCAGAGCATGTGAAGACAGTGAGGATGTGGCCATCACGGGAAATCAAAACACAACAGGAAAAGCAGGGAGAAAACAAATTGGCCAACAGCACAAGATGGAGGTGGAGCCCACATCAGCGGCATCGTCTTTGACGGAAGAGGAGGCAGCCCTCTACGATCGCCAGATCCGGCTGTGGGGCGCCGATGCCCAGAAGCGGCTGCGCGTGGCGAATGTGCTGCTGGCCGGCTTTCGCGGCATCCTCACCGAGGTGTGCAAGAATCTGGTGCTTGCCGGTGTCAACAACGTCACCATCCTCGACCGGGATCCCATCCGCCCATCCGATTTGGCCGCCCAGTTCTTTCTACGCGAGGAGGACGTCGGCAAGACGGTATGCCGTCCATCTTTCATCCTTTTTGATCTTGCTACACGAATTTAATTCATTCCTTGATGTGGCACCTCAAGAGGGCAGAGGCGCTGGAGCGCATCCAGGTGCTGAACCCGCAGGCCAAGCTCACGTTCGAGAGCGCCGACATCGCCGACAAGGACGAGGACTACCTGCGCGCCTTCAACGTCATCTGCATCTCCACCCAGACCCTGGCCACCATCGTTCGTCGCCCCACGTCGCCCACGCGCAATCCTACACACAGCTGTTGTGCTGACCTCGCCCCACGTCTTGTTGTGTGTCGTGTCGTGTCGTGTCGTTGGCCGTGTCGTGTCGTGTCGTGTCGTGTCGTGTCGTGTCGTGTCGTGTCGTGTCGTGTCGTGTCGTTGGTCGTATCGTGTCGTTGGTCGTATCGTGTCGTTGGTCGTGTCGTGTCGTTGGTCGTGTCGTGTCGTTGGTCGTGTCGTGTCGTGTCGTGTTGTGTGCGGCCCGGTGCAGGAGAAGGTGAACGGTATCTGCCGCAAGCACGGCATCCCCTTCTACGCCGCCGACTCGTTCGGCTACCGCGCCTTCTTCTTCGCCGATCTGGGCGGCCACAGCTACATTGTGTGCGCTATCCCCGTCTCAGCTTCGCCCGGCGCGCGCGCCGGCGACCACTTGGCTGACCCACCGCGTGCGGTGTGTGTTGCGTGTCGTGCCACGCCAGGGAGGAGGAGAAGCCGAAGGAGGACGAGAAGGAGAAGGAGAATGGCAAGCGCAGCGGCGCCGTCGACGCGCAGCCGCCGGTCAAACGTCAACGCACCGAAGCCGAAGAGCCTCCCGCGCCCAAGACAGGTCTCGCTCCCGCTGAAGATGATCATTTTCGCGCCTTCCTCACGTGTGTGTGTCGTGTGTGTGTGTGTGTGTGTGTGCGGGGTGTGTGTGTGTGTGGTACAGGCACCGTTGTTGCCGCCTCGCCGCTGTTCGACATCGTGCACAAGGTGAACTGGGGCCATGCTTCCATGCGACGAGTACCCAAACTCTTCTTTGCCTCCCTACGTACGCGTGCACCGCCATGACTTCACCCCTCCCTCCCGCGCAGTCAATTCACTGAAGGTGCGTGTGTGCGTGTGCGTGTGTGCGGTGAAGTGTTGTACATGTGGAGCGGGGAACACGGCCGCCGCCCGTACGGCCTCACCAGCGATGAGCAAGCGAGGCTCGTGGAGCAGAAGAACGCTTTCCTCAAGAAGCATAGCCTGCGAGACAACTTCCTCACCGACGATTTCCTGCTGTGCGTTCTCCGCGTGCGTGTGTCCGTTGCTGTGTGCGCGTGCGATCAGAGACTGAGTCTCCTGCTCGTGCGGCACTCTCTTTTCTGCTTTTTCCCTTCAGTGAGACGGCGAGAACGGCGGGAGCGGAGCTGAGCCCGATCTGCGCGATTGTGGGCGGCATCCTCGGTCAACAGGTCATCAAGGTCATCTCGGCCAAGGGTGCGATCTCCCTCTGCCTCTTTCTCTGCGCGTGAGTGTCATCGCGCTAAGCACGTGTCGTGTGTGCGGTGTGTTCCTCCGTGCAGGCGAGCCTGAGGTGCACAATCTGTTCTTCTACGACGCGCGGTCGGCCATGGGCACCGTGGAGGCCATCACTGTCTGACCATTCCACACAACAACAACAACATGAAGAAGAAGAGCCCTTTGTTTGCGCGGATGTATTTGGTGCTGGTGGCTGGGTTATGGCGCAGGCAGCGGAGAAGAAGGGTCGCTGTACAGTCGCTGGTGTCCGCTTGCGGTTCTGGAGGCGAACCGCCAAGGCCAAAAAAATAAATAAATAAGCCATAAATAAGCCAACAGCCCGCTGTCCCCTGATCAGAGGCGATCCTTGATCTTCCGGTTGGTTTGCTTCATGCGCACGTTGGCCGTGTCGATGTCGCGGTTGAGGATCTCCAGCCTCCTGTTGTGGTCGTTGATCTCATCGCCCATGTCTACCGCGCCAAAATGAACATTTTAAAAAAAAAAAATGTGGTCAGCCATGGTGCGCACGGCCCTTGCAGAAGAACGAAGAAGAAGAAGGACGGTACCGAGCGCGATGAGCTTCATGTCGTCGAGCAGATCGGATATCCGGTCGAGACCCTTGTCGGTTTCTTTGATCTTTTGCTGCGAGTCCTGGCCGAGGTGCGAGAAGTCCTCCTTGTAGAGGTTCGACGAGCGGTCGCCGCGGTCGTTGTGCTTGCCGCGGAAGTGCTGGCCCGATCGCTTGTGCTGGCGGATGCGCTCCTCCTCTTCCTCCTCGGCCTCTTCCAGCGCCGTGTCTCGTCCCGGCTTCTGCTTGTCCCGCATCTTGTCGCCCTTCGTCACGTGGTCCTGTGCGGGATCGATTGTCAAGGGAACCGTGAGTGTGCGTGTGTGCGTGTGTGTTTTGTTGTGGTGTGTGTGCGTGTGTAGGCGCACCCTGCGGCTCTTCTTCGGGGCGAACTTGTTGGCCAGAGCACCACCCACGGAGGTGATGGTCCGCATCGAGCGGTCAGCACGATCCTGCAGCTCCTCGATGTCGTCCATCTCCTCCTGAATCCGCCGGAGCTGGTCGCCCTGCTTGCCGAGGCTCTCGAGCGTGTCGGCTCCGATTTGGCGCGTGTTCTCTGCGAGTGCCTGTTCGCGCGAACGATAGCGATTGTTTAGATGGATGACGATTGTTGGAACAAGGGAGAGAAAAGAGTGTAGCATACCAGCGAGCGCATGACGCTTTCATACGAGTCATCGGCAATGGACTCGGACTCGGCGATCCTGCAGGAACAGCAACGGCGGTGCGTCAGTCAGGCCGGGGTCCTTATTCTGAACAAGCCCAAGATAAAGAAAAAAATGTCGTCGCGAGGAAAACAAAGAACAAAGAACGAAGAACGAAGAGAGAGCGAAAGCGGAGGGGGGGGGGGCGTACAAGCTCTGCGTGGAGCGTTCGCCGTTGGGTCCCGTAGGATGCAAGCTGGTTGCAGGAGATGGGAGAAGGAAAGGAAGTTAGAAATCTCGTGCCGGCACCGGGGGGGCAATCTTGGTGGGGTTAGAGTACTCTTGGAAGGCTCGCTTCTTGGGGAGGACCATGCCGATCTTGAACGTGATGTTACCATCGACAGAGTCGTCCTTGGATGTGGGCGACCTCGCGCGCAGTCGGTAGCGCCGCGGCTCCACGTACTCGAAGTTCACCCCGCCGAAGTCGCCCAACGAGAGGCGCACCTCGCCCAGGAAGATCTGGCCCTTGGTGCCCTTCTTCTTGCTGTTGTTGCGATCCCACACCCGGATGCCGATCTCGCCCAGCTGGTTGCGTCGTTCGGGCGGGATGGGCACCTCGAAGGTCTCGTTCCACTTGGGCTGCTGGGTGGCACGCACCAGGGCGGTCTCCCAGATGCGGCCCGCGTACTCGATCTCGACGTAGGGGTCGGGCGCATCGCCAAGCTGGCCCTTCTTGCGGCCGGGCCGCAGGGCCACCTGCGCATTGACGATGGTGAGCTTCGCGGCCAGGTAGTCGGGGCTGCCTGGCGTCTCCCACGACTCGCGCTCGATGATTACTTTGTCCGATTTCCTCGACATGAAGGTGAGATCTTGGTTCTACCGTTTGATTAGCTTTCTATCCGGCTTCGTGCAGGCTCTACTGATCGATTCGGACGTCTGATGTTGCTTTCAACGCTTGATTGTTGCTGAATCACTCCCGATTTGTGCTTCTACTCGCTGCGAATAAAATAAGGAGACAACTTCCGCAGAATTTCAGCGCGTGTGGAAAGAATGCAAGGAATGGGGCGAGAAGGTATGTTGAATATTTTTTAAGTTTTTGAGTTATGTTACGGATGGCCGCTGGTGGGGCATCCAAGATCGGATGCGACATCAGCGGCACAGAAGAGAGGCGAGAGCCAGGGTGGGATGTGTAGATTTAACTAGTACACGATCGCCTCCTCGCTCTAGTCTCACTAGGGAGCAGAGGTGGGGACAGAGGGAAGTCGTCTATTTGACGTCCTTCTTGGCCCTCTCGGAGACGGCATCCTCGGAGATCTCAGCGGCGTCGGTGGCCTGGACCTCAACCTGAATGCCGACGAGCTTCTTCTTGATGGAGTCCTTGGTGGAGGTGTACATCATCTTGGACTTGATGGGGGCAGAGTCGGGAGCCCTAAAATGAGGAACAAGAGGGTAAGAAGCTGTACAAATGGTCGTGAAAAGCGCCAATTCTAACAATCAAGTCGCCCCCACTTCCAATAGAGAGCGGTAAAGGAAAAGGAGGACTATGGATTGATGATCGTACCAGAGGATGAAGGTGATCTTGTTCCTCTGACCGCCGTCAACCTGGAACTCGTAGTCGAAGATGGCATAGCGGCAGTCCCTCTCGGGGAGCTGCGACTTGAAATCCTCGTAGGTGGCGTTGGGGCCACCGACGTGCTCGACGACCACCTCGGTGTTGGAGGCGTTCATCTTGAAGGTGACATAACGGTGCTGGTGGCCGAGCTTGAGCTCGTTGAACTTCTGGACGCAATCGTCAGAGACAGCAATGCCGGACATGTTGATGTAGAGGGGTAGAAGAAGAAGGGTGGTTTGGTGGACTGCGCGAAGAACAAAGCTACAAAAAGCCCTCTCCGTGGCCCCCGCACATAAATTGGTGGCCTCCGCGTTGGCGCAACCCCCGGCCAATGGTCGCGATCCCCCCTTGCGGCCAATCGTACGCCCGCTTTCGCTCTCATTCAAACTCCGCCGTGACGTGGACTGCCAAAAACTGAGTGTCGACACGCGTGCCTTGGCTACCAATATTTGAAATTCCGCGTTGCTGTTGCGCACCAACCGGTGGTAACGTAGCAAGCTTCGCCCAGTGCGACGCAAGGAGAGGAGCCACCACTTGATGATGGTGATGATGGTGACAAGAACAATGGTTGGGGTGTTGTGTGTGCATTGATTGCCAGGCGAAGAACACGACGCCACACTGTGGAAAAGATGTGTGTTGTACGGCTAGCCACTGGGCAAGTGCGCACGGCTGGCGAAGGCACTCGTCGCAGCGTGCGTTGCTCTTGTGGCGGTGACAAGAAGAGGAAGTTGTTGGTGGAGAAGAGAGAGCGAGCTGGGTTGGCTCCGAGGAACGACCTCGTTCAGAGGAAGTAGTCGGGGGCGGGTCTCTTGGCGGGCACGCCTCGGACCTCCTGGGGCGCGGCTTCGAAAATCTTGAAGTTCCTGTTGAGGTGCTCGTCCAGCTCAAGGATAGCCGCCACGTTTCCACAACTGCGTAGCGAAGAGTGAAGAGGGCCACGGCGAGCAAGGGGTCAGTGGGGTTGAAGAGGGAGAGAAGGGAGAGGAACACTCGAAGGGGTAAGGCTTGGGTACCGATAGCAGTAGTTGGGCGCTGACCACACAGTGACGAGGGTCTCGTTGAACATGTGCTTGTACCCCTCCATCACCAGCTGATGTGCTCGGCAGATGAGGTCGATGTTGTTGGCATGGTTGAACTGCAAGAGTGAGGAGAAGAACATTCAAGAGCGCATGAGAACAGCCAAGCAGACACGAAAGAACAACCGGACAAAGAAGGGGGAGTCTCACCTGCGACACCACGTCGCCTCCGAACAGGTAGCCAGCACCGCGAGGGCTCAAGCCCCAGCCGTCGATGTCTAGAACGGCAGCGGACACTAAAGTTAACAATGCTCGTTGCTTGCCACTCATTTGCAAGCGCAGCGGAGAGCGTACCCTCTGGGTCAGACCACAGGAGGTCGCACATAGGTCCCTCATGAGGAACCTCCTGCTTTCTGTCGATCGCTCGGATCTGAGCAAAGGGAAGACGCACGCACAGTGAGCACACGCCAACGAGCAGCGCAGGTAAAGGCAGAAGCAAGCACGGGCGAGGAAGGAAGGCAGACCTGATCGAGCGTTGTGATAGAGGGGGAAAGACCGCCGTGGACGTTGAAGATCCTTCCGTCGACCATGGCCGACAGCGAGATGTAGTCGAACAGTTCTGTACAATATCTCCACACGTTGACAGAGCCGTACTTGCGCAGGCACTCGTCGTAGAAGCCATAGACCTGGGTGATCTGCCGGCTCTCGTGGTTTCCGCGGATCAGCGTGATCCGATCAGGGTACCGTACCTGCACCGATTTGAATTAGCAAGGACGTCGAAGATTTCAAACTGGGGGAGGGGGGACGAATGATGCAAGGGCTGGGCAAGATGAGGGCTGTGTCGTACCTTCAAGGCAACAAGAAGAAGGAAGGTCTCGACTGAATAGAAGCCTCGGTCCACAAAATCACCCAAGAAAAGGTAGTTGGTCTGAGGGCAGTCGCCGCCGATCTTGAACAATTCCTTGAGATCGTAGAATTGACCATGGATGTCGCCGCAAATCTACATGTATGCATATGAATGGGTGGGGTGAGGACGGCAGATGGAAAGAGAGGGCTGGAGGGCTGCAGGGTGAAAATGGCGGCAGTATGCAGTAATAAATGGAAGCGCATTCGTACGGTAACGGGAGAATCGACGCTTTGAACGTTGCTCTCCTCAACCAAAATCTCTCGCGCCTTGGCGCACAGGGCCTTCACCTCCGACTCCTTGATGATTTCGCATCGCTTCAACTGCTCAATCTGGCGGTCGAGATCCGAATAGCCCGCCATCTCTTCTTATCTGCGTCCTTGCTTCCAAGCCTTTCTTTTTCCTTTTACCCCCCCTCACTGGGCTCAAATTTCAAAAAATTGTTTCAACTCTGTTTGTTTCCTGGAATTGGCCAAGGAGAAGCACAAAAGGCTAAAAGTGGAGGCCATCGCTTGGGGGAGGGAGGTGCAGCTGGTGCTGGGCGAAGGCGGGCGAGTAGGTTCCCATAGAAGGCCAGGACGGGAGCAGACTTCGAGGCGTCGAGCCGAGGAAGTGGGGCGCTGACGACAGCGACGGAATGGGCGGAGGGAGGATGGGCGGACCTCGGCGCCACACCACGCGACCGGACTGAATCTCAGTCTCGGACGTGAGGTCGTGTTGTTGATCGGAAGAAGGAGCCATCATCGAAGGCAGATGCTGCGTTCGTGTGGCCTCACCGACCGAGGGCGATTCCGCGTCTCCATCGGAGGGCGGGTCGGCCGAGCTCCACTCGGAGGGCTGCTGAGTCCCATGGCGATGCTGATGGTGGTAGTGAGGAAAGTGGTGGTGTTGACGCTGCTGCGGCGGCTGGAGTTGCTGCATTGGCCACTGACGAGGCTGCTGCAGCTGGCGACCTGGTACTACTTGATGTGGGGGATAGGCTCGCTGAGGCGGATGATAGGCCTGGCCTTGCCCTACGCAGGGCGAGGGGGATGAGGGTGGAGGGTGCCGGTGGTATGAAGCAGTTGCCAAGCCAGGGGAGGAGGCAAGAGGCAGAGGGAGCGGGAGCCGTCGATCGTCGGTCATGAGTGGGAAGCGAGGCGGTTCGAGTAGAGAGGACGATGATGGCGCAGCTGGGGTGGCCGCGTGAGGTGAAGGTCGACTATTGCTTCGAGGAAGTGGAAGTAGTGGCCTCGAGTGCGGCTGCGGCAAGGAGGCGCGCTGGGGAGGGTGGTGATGGAGTGATGTAGACGTCGTTGAAGTAGAAGAAGCTGACGTGGCGCCTAGGCTCAGGCCTTCGCCCAGCCCCAGACCCTGGGGGAGTCCGCCTTGCCTTGACCTGTGGACGCCGGCCGCCTTGAGCTCGAAGAAGCCTCGTGAGAGGTCCGACATGACCATCTTGAGCAGGGGCGACATCGTGCTCTCCCTCCGCCTTCGTTTCCACTCCTTCCCGCCCTCCTCCTCGTCCGTCGAAGAAGACGCTGATGACGAAGAAGGCGACGTCGTCACCTTTCGCGGGTCATCACCTCCTCCACCCTCCTTTTCCTCGTCATCGTGCCGCCTCTTTCTCCTCTCCTTCTTCTCGTGCCGATGTCCCTTCTTCCTCCTGTCATCGCCACCGGACGATCGTCGTCGATGCTTGCGCTTGCGGTGCGAGGCGTACTTCTCGGCCGCCGCCGTCGTGATGTGCTGCAGCACGGTGTGGATGTACTGCTGCTGGCCCTCGCTCCCGGCCAGCAGGGCCTGGCCCAGGGTCAGCCCAGGCCCTCCGCCGGCCGCTGCGGCGGCGTTGGCGGCCACTGGGCTCGGCCACCCAGGCTCTGGCGCCGGATGCCCTGGGCTGACCGATTGCGCGCCTGTCTCTGTCTCTGCCATCGATGGACCGGGTTGTTGATGTTGATGTTGATGATGCTGTGTGTGTGGTAAAGTAGACGATGATGTTATGAGTTGATGGTGGTACAGAGAGAATATGAATTGAAAAAGAAAGCTGCGTCTACGCACGACAAATGCGGGGCGTGGAGGTGGCGTGATGCCGTGGACTTGAAGAGACACGCGATACAGGGGAGGGTGGATAATCTTGATGGAGGGAGGGTCGCCACCCCAGTCGATTGGTCCCTCCCCGCGTGCATCACCGACAACTCGCAGGTTCGCCCGCTTGATGGTTGGCCGAATCGGAAATTTCGCGTGTTGTCGACTGAACGCAACGCACCATGAGCCACCAAGAAGCACACCAAGCAGAAGGCAAAGGAGGGCTTCTAGGTCGAGGCCTGGGGGCACGCGATCCGGTGTGGGCGGAGACAAGGCGGCCCCCGCCGAAATGTCGGGTGGCGGCAAGGAGGCGCGCGCGGACCTACACGCATTGCACAGAGGCCAGCACCGCGTGGTGTGCGATCGACGCACTCGCAATGGTGCCTCGTGCGTGCGCACACACGGCTGAATAAAGTTCAAATCAAACGGGCCGTGTGCATTTCCACAGGTTGCCAATGCACATGCAGGCGAAGGAGAGAGGGAGGCGCACGCGTGCCCCCCTTGCCCGGCGCCTCTTTCGGCCGTCGTCGAAGTTTTACACAGAGAGCAGTTGTTGCAGTTGAGCTGCGAGTCGCGGTTGGCCTCCCTTACACGAGGGGAATGGTCACCTCATCGCCGACACCTGTGTGCATTCACACAAAGGGGGAAAAGGCAAAGATGAGCTCACAAGGCCTCGTCCGTCGTTACTCAGTGTGGTGGGTGGGTAGGGTTGGACGGAGCTCGGTACCGCAGAGGTTGGAGCCGCGCTGGACGTAGAGGTAGCCACCATAGCCCCAATCCTCGCCCCACGAGTTACGGATGTTCCAGACGTCGTACTTCATGAAGTCCCAGCCCTCCTGGACCGAGTAGCCAGTGATCCTAGACATCGCAGGGAATAGAGAGAGAGAGAGAAGAGAGAGCGAGGAGAGACCGTGAGCGAGCGGACCAGAGCTTGGGTTGGGTGGACGCATTGGGAGTCCACGTACATGACGCAGTGGTCGAGGCTGTCTTCGCACAGGCTGGTGATGACGCCACCGATGTAGTACTGCCACGAGGCTGGAATGCCGATGGGGGGAGGAGGAGGTCAGTGGTGTGCGGCAACGCGGGTCCCGCGGAGGCAGTGGGCGTACAGGCATCAACGCAGATGGAGAGGGGTCCCCTGCTGGCAAGACCGTACTGCATCTCGGTCTCGTTCTTGGTGGTGGTGATGTAGGTCCAGTTGGAGATCTTGGCACCCACGGCAGAGGGCTTGAAGGCACACTGACCGTCCTCTGCACGATTGGTCGGCGCGTTAAGCCTTGTTTGTGGGTGTGCGTGTGCGTCTGCGGTGTGTGATGTTGTCGGGCGGGGTCAAGGTGCGTACCGGCAGTGTAGGGGTAGGACTCCTCGGTGTCGAGACCGCCGGCCTTGATCACGTACTCGTAGGCCGTGGGAGGGTCGCCACCGTCACAGCCGTAGTCGCCGTTGCCCTGGTCGCAGTCGACGATCTGCTGGGGCGCGAGGCTGACCAGCTTGCGGCCGGAGAGGAACCACTGGCTCTCAATCGCCTCAGTCACGCTGAACGCCCAGCCTGAACCAGCAACATCGTGACGACGTCAGCACAACAACGCTCGACTGCTGGGTGAGTGGGGCAGGTTACGTACAGGAACCGCACTGGCCCTGGTCCTTGGTGGGGGTGACGGCGCCCTTGTCGCGCCAGTCGAACTGGGAGGGGAGGGGACCGGTCATGTCGAGCTTGGCGGTAGCGGCGGCCTTCTTCTGACCGGCGCTGCGCGCACCCTTGAGGTACGTAGCCTGCCACAGGCACAGAAGAAGAAGAATAACGCGCTAGTCAGCCAACCACCCAACGCGCATACCACACATTCCGATGCAATACATGAAAACGAATAATAATGAATGCAAAATAATAATTGCGCAAAACGCGTGTAGAGCCAACAAGACTTGACGTTGTGCGGTACCTTGAACTCCTTGGGGGTGAGATCGGCGAACTTGTTGACGCCGTAGCGGGCGCCGGTGTTGGCCGAGTTGAGGGCATCGATGCGATCCAGGTTATCCTGTGGATGATCGATCATTCGTCAACTTTTGTTCATCTTGGCTGGAGAGAAAGAGAGAGGACAAGGGTACCCTGAAGATCCTGAGCCTCTCGCCGAACTCCTCCGAGGCGTAGCTCTTGCCGTACTGGGCGGCAAACTGACGGAACTGCTGCTCGGCTGCTCCACCCGACAATTTTAGAAAGAAATCGAAATGGAATCCATTTGATGCTTTGTTATTGATTTCGTGTGCGCGTACCAGTCATGGTGCCAGCCTCAGCGGCGATGAAGAGGACGGCCAGAGCGGCGAGGACCGCGAGAACGTAGTGGACGCGCGCCATCTTGACTGTCACGGGTACGATGAAGGGAAAAGAAAAAAGTTGGGCCGCAGCTGTGTGGTTGCCCAACCCAACGCCGTAGCCAATCACAAAAATTGCAGCAATTTTTCAGATTACTTTTCAACTGGACAAGAAACACAGTGCTCTTCTGTCCACTTGCTTGATACAAGTGTTGGGTGATCACTCCACTGGAGGGTGGAATCAGCAATGATGGCAGGAAGAGAGAGAGAGAGAGAGAGAAGAAGAAGAAGAAGAAGAAGAAAACAAAATTGTACATGTTTTACCGCTGATTTGAGAGGGAGAAGAAGGCAAAGCGTCATTGCGGCTGGAGCGGATCGGACTCGTCGTCGAGTTGGGCGAGGATGTGGGCGAGCAGCGGGATGGACTCCTTCTGGTCGTAGGTGATGAGCGACTGCGCGATCTTGGTCAAGTTCTTCACCACGTGATGATGGATGTCGGGCAGGTGCTTGCTGTTGACCTGCTCCAGCGACTGCAGCGGCGTGTAGTCCAGCAGGTTGTCGGGCTCGGTCTGCGCAATCCCCCCCAAACCCACCCAAGCTGTCAGTACCGAGAGCAACTGCGGCCTGATCGTCGAGAGAGAGAGAGAGAGGGCACACGTACGGCGATTTCGTCGAAGAACTGATGGATGCGCTCCTTGTTGGCCTCGATGAACGCGTTGGCGGGCAGCATGAACTGCTCCTTCTGACCGAAGAGCACTTCGTTGGCCAGATTCTGAATCGTCTTGCTCAGCAGCACGAGAGGCCGACGCCTGTCGGGTGACACCGGCACTGGTGTCGTTGGGGGAAGGGGGGGGGGCGAGCGAGTGTGAGCGTCAACTCAGTTCTTTCTTCTTCGTTGCGGTGGTGGCTGGTGGATACCTGTGGTGATGCCGTTGGAGTCGGGCGAGAGGATGGCCGGGCAGAAGAAACGAAGGAAAATGAAGCCGGCGATGGACTTGTGATAGCTGTCCGGGAAACGCTTCACGCACTCCTGTCGCAGGTGCGCCATCATCGCCTTGAACGGGCTGTCGACACACACCCACACACACACCCCGACGAAAAGCACAGCGATAACGCGTTAGGCCCAACTGCGCTTCACCAACCGAGCAACAAAAGTAATAGTCCTAATTATTAGAATAACAGGCAAAGCGTCGCGTACGTGGGGATCATTGGTGCGGTGGAGTAGACGGCGTCCATGATCCGCTGGCAGTTGTCCAGCAGCCTCCGCATGTTCGCCTCCGTGTCGTCACCCTCTTTCGCCTTCAGGGGATCCACCTATTTACCACCCACCCCAGACGTGAAGCGAATTACGCCGGGCCTCGGTTAGCGATCCGTGTGGACCCCGCGGGGTTGCAGGGGCGTGGCGAAAACCTCGTAGCCATCATTGGAGGCCATGAATTCGTTCATGAGGCTCTGGAGGGTGGCCAGCATGTAGGGTCGGCCGGTGAGGCGCGTGAAGGCCGTCATCAGCTTCGTCGCCGTGGTGTTGCCTCGGAACAGAGTCGCTGCCGTGTCTGCGCGCATCGAATCGCGTCAGTTGTGTGTGTGTGTGTGTGTGGGTCTTTGAGCGCGGAATTCCGAGTATGCGTACCGGTTTCGCTGACCTCTTTGGTGATTCCGATGTAGATGATGGGCAGCGTGAGCTTGTAGGCGTCCAAGATCTGCACCAACGTCTCCAGCGTCTGGGCTTGGTCCGCCCCCGCCGACACGCAAATGGCGCCCACCACCGCCAAATCGGGGTTGGCCAGCAACTTTAACAAACACACGGCGCGCCACACGACACACGTCGAACGTTAGTTTTCCGCATTTCGCCAGCGGGTCGTGCGGGGGTCGCGCGGTACCTCAACGAGCGGCCGATACTTGTTCTGCTCGGCGAGGATTGCGCGCTGCCGCTTGAGCTCCTCCTTTTGCGCCTTCTGCTCGGCCGACTGCTCCCTTTGCTGTTTTACGGAGTCGGGTCGAATCGATGGAATGTTATGAATGAACATTCCAAGTAGTCTCTATGGAATGCAGCTGAGAGAATGTGCATACCTTGTGTATGTACATTTGGAGTTCGGTGATGTAGGAGTCGAGGTTGTACAGGTGCTGATAGGCAGCGCGGAGGTGCTCGAGCTGCGCTCGCATGTACTGAACGTAGTGCTCCAGCACGACGAACTCCTTCATCTCGATGGCGTCCGACAGCCGATTGGAGGCCTCGATCAGGCGGCGGTTGTACTTGCGCTTGGCGTAGTGGTAGTGCGTGTACGCCTGCGCGCGCACTTTCACATCAGAACCCGCCGTGCATCGTGGCCTGTGCGTATGTGGTGTGTTGTGTGTGTCGCATGCGTGTGCGGCGTGCGGTACGTAGCGTGGTGACGCACCGAGAAGAGTTCCAAGGGCTTGTCGGTCTTCGATGAAAGCTGGCTCTGGAGTTGGGAGCTGGCAGTGTCGAACTGAATGCGCGACTCCCTGAACCGTTGCTTGGCCCTCTGTTGGTGGTAGTGGTGGTGAGTGCGTGTGTCGTGCGTGAGCCGCGTAGACAGCGCTTCATAGCTTCATGGTGGGCACAGCGTACCCGCGCGAGGGTGATCTCCTCCTTCGTGAACCTCTCGATGGCGTTGACGTAGCTCATCGCCTCTTTGCACTGTGTAACGCGCAGTACAACAAGAAAAGTCACACACAAGTGTTAATGTGAGCGGCACATGCCCACACGCCTGGGTCATCAATCAAACCAAAAGGAAGAGAGGAACGAAGGAGTGAGTGAGTGAATGAATAGAGCTGTCACTGCGTACGAATTCTTCGCGAGCCTGGCCCAGCGTGGTCTGCACGCCTGCGAACTGCACCAGGGCGGGTCCTGCGCGAGCGTGGGTCGGTCGGGTACATGATGGTAAGCGCAGTGTGGCAGTCGGTCAGAGCCAGATGGGGTGTAGTAGACGTACCCGCGATGCTCTTCAGCTTCTCAGGGGCGCCTATGGCCGACAGCTGCTCCCCCATGGCCAAGCTTGCAGAGGCGTAGGCTACGCGCGCGTAGAGATGAGCGACTTGCCGCGAGGGGGAGATAAAGCTGTACGGGTGGATGGGTGGGCGCGACGTACACTGCTCGTCGCGCATCAAGGCGCGGGCGAGACGCGCAGCCTCGTTGTAGCTCTTTTCCAGCTCCTTGATTCGCTCATTGTTCCCCTTGAATTCTATCGCGGGCGCAATGGGCAGCGTAAACAAAAAGCAATCATCGATACGGGTAATGGGGAAGAGTGGAAATCAAACAAATGGAGGGTGATGATTGATCTCTGGCCATAAAAGAAGAAGAAGAAGAAGAGATGAACTGGGGACCACGAATGAAGGAGCAGTAGTGGGGCGGGATCGGTACCTGTTGTATAGCCCGAGTTCTCCGATACCGCAATCGCTTGAAGGATCTTGGTCTTCTTGATCGCCACCTTCTTCTTCCACCGCTCTGTCACGGAGCTGGTGTTCGGTACCAGCTTCTTCTTCGCCGGCTTCATCCTCGCCCCTATTTATTATCTCTGAATATTGTGTCTTTTGTTATTTTTTATTATTCTGAAGTTGTTTCGGCCCGGGCGCAGACCAGAATTTCAGTTATGGTCGAGTGGAGAGGGACTGGAGGTCGCGCAGCCACTCGTCGCGGTCCTTGACCGTGGCGGCCTGCCACTTGGTGGTCTTGCCGTGCACGGTCAGCTGCAGGCCTCGCTCGGGCTTGTCGAGCGCCTTGGCCTCCACCGAGTGCTTCAGCTCGATCGTGCCCTGTGAGACGGCCGGTCAGGGAATCAACAGCTGAGCAGCCGGAAAGGGAACCGTGGTGCTGGCGGTACCTTGACGCACAGGTCGGTGGGCAGGGCCGACGGCGGTAGTCGTGGCGACGTCTTGCTGGTGGGTTTGCTCACGGTGATGACGACGATGTCGTTGAACAGCACCACCTGTGCGCAGGTGAGAGGTCAGGCCAACAACAACGACGACAACACGCACGGCGGGCCGCGGTCGGCACGGAATTTCGGGGTGGTGGTCGCCGAAACGTACGTGTCGGTCCTTGAAGTCACTTCTATGGACGAGCTTGAGTGGTCCCTCCCTGATGTACTTGCGCTGCGGCTGCGACAGGCTCGCCTGGGGTGGTGCAATCCAGCACGTTTAGCTACGACTGTACAGTCCCATCAGCTCGCGGGCGAGAGCATAGAGAACGGTACCGCGAGCTTCTTGTCGTCGATGTGGTCCTGCAGGTAGGTCGTCCTCTCCATTCCCTCGGCAGCCCGCTTGGCCTCGTTGACTTGACAAGTGCGGAATGTGTGAAATGCGAGGGTTGGGGAGGGGGGGGGTGGAGAGTTCAGCTGACCTCCACGGCGAGCGCGAGGAGAGGCCGCCGTACCGTACTCGGCGACGATGTGTATCTTGTCGAGGGCGTGGGCGACGCTCTCTTCGTCGCCGTGGCCCGCCCACGTGTGCTTTTGGATGTCCTGGAGAGCAGTAGCATGCCACGTCAGGGATTGAACTTGGTCAGCTCTGGCACAGCATTGTGAATGGGGGGGAGGGGCGCAACGCACTCGCAGGAGCAGCGCGTATCGGGGCACTCTTTGCACCGGGTTCTGTGCGGGTCCCGAAAGAAAGAAAAGCGAATGGGAAAGACAAAGAACGAAGATCAGTCGTGCGCGTGTCTGGAACGGTCGCGGGGGGAGGGCTGGTGGGTTCGGTGCGTACGATGATGAGCGAGCAAAAGTCGAGGTGGGCGCATCGCGGGTTGTCAAGCGCCGTCTGGAGTGGCGACACAGTGCGTTCAGCAAACGCTTGCGGTGGTGCCGACAACAACGTACATTGATGAAGCGGGCGAAGGCCGGGTGGCGCATGGCCTGGTTCCAGTGCTTGATCGCCGCCCCGTAGCCGTTCACGTACTTGCCGTACTCGACCAGGAAGCCGTTCTGGCGCAACAACTGGTGTTTCCATGCAACGCGATCTCTGGTTTAGTCGCTGCCAATCGGAATGAAACTGGGTTGTTGTTGCACGGCAACAAGGTGGGCCAGTCACGATCGTGGAATGCGACGTACGACGTCCATGAACAGCACGCCCATCCGCCGGTAGGGAAACCAGTTCTTGATGGCGTGCTGCAGCGCCTCCGCGAAGGGCTTGTGCATCTTGTACAGCTCTTTCACGTTCCCAAACATGATCTCCACCTGCGCCATGCTGTGAGCGTGCGGTGCCGTGTGTGGTGTGTGTCACGTGTGCTTTGTGCGTGTGTGCGTGTGCGGTGGTTTGATGAGCGCGTACGAGGGCGGGATCGAGAGGCTCGGGCGCGCCCTTGACCTTCTTGGCCTTGCTCTGTTCGGCGATCCACCCCGGGAGCTGCTTGGCGAGCGGCTCCATAAAGACCTGCGAACCGCCACCCACCAACCGCCGCCACCCATTCGGTGCTGTAAGCCCGATTGTCGGAAGAGGGGAGGGGAAGCCACAGGTGTCAACCCACCTCGATGATGGTGTGAAGAATGTCGACATAGTTCTTCTCGGTCACGGCGATCTCCTCGGCCACCTTGAACCGCGCCCGACTGTGCATGACTGTTCACGCAACGCGGTCAGTAAACATAGCATTCCTTACATAAATACCATTCATCGATGTCATCATGGTCGGTACCGAGCTCGTGGATCTTGCGTCGGGCCACACGGCGTCGCCAGCACTTCTGCACCAAGACCACCTGCGGCTCCTGGTCGTGCCCTGCAGCCCGTTCACAGCGCGCCACGTGTGAGTTCGCGATTGCTACCGCCACCTTAAAACGGACCGGTGACTGGGGAGAAACGAACCGACGGTGGAGCCGAGCGGCGGCGTGGGCTTGGGCAGGTGGAGCGGCGGCGGCGGCGAGGGCAGGAACATCATGCGCGGCGACAGGAGCGGCGGATGCGGCGCCGAACTCGACAGCTCGCGACGCGGCGACGCGCCGCCGCCGCCAGCCGCCGTCGCAGCCACCGACCCGGCGCTGAAGCTGCGCGGCGAGTAGGCGAAGCTCAACAGGCCCGACAGTCCCTTCTTCTTCGTCGCACCGGCCGCAGCGCCAGCGGCGGCGGTCCCTGCACAGCTGTTGTTGTCGACCGGCTTCGCCGATGATGATGGATCGGCGCCCACCGTGGCAGCCGCGGCCACCACGCCCACGGCAGCTCCGGCGGCCGCAGCCACGGCCGCCTTGTCCTCCTCCTCCTTGTGCTCGCGGTGGTGGCGCTCGGCCGGCTGCCCAAAGTCGTGGATGACCACATCGGGGATCGCCGCGTGGTGCTCGGGCGCGGGCGCGGCTTCGCTTGGCTGTTGGTCTTCGACGGCGACGCCGGGCTCGGCCAAGAGCTCGGGATCGGGCTCGGGCTGAGGGGCTGGACCGAGGCTGCTGGTGGGCGAATGGTCCGGCTCGGTGATGGCCACGGCCTCTTCTTCTCGTTGGCCTTCTGCGCGTGCGTCGGCGTCCGAGTTGGCGCGTGACTGGTTCCTCAGGTTCTTTTCCTGCTCGTAGCCCTCCTCGGGGTCGAACGTTGCCGCTTCGTCTTCGTCGTCGTCGCCGCCGCCCTCGTGGTCCTGCTCTTCTTCTTGCGGCGCAGACTCCTGGCCACCTCCTTCGCTTTCGATCTTTGTTGTTTCGCTTTCTTCGCTCTTTGGTTGAACAGTCTTCGGGGGAGGCCGCGACGTGTTGCCCTTCATCTTTATCTTCAATCTCCTCGTGTGCTATCGCTTCATCTCCTCCTGCCGCGCGAGCTGGGTGCTCATCCTCTTCCACTTTGTGTTCCGCAGGTACTTCGCACCCGTCGCTCCCCTCTTCGTGCGTCTCGCCTTCCACCTCGCGGCGGTCATGCTCCTCTTCTTCCATCTTGTTGCGCACTTGTCTTCTTCTTTCTTTTGTATTGGGTTGCGTCACGAGAGCCCTCACGACACTCCACCCACTCCGCCAGAACAACCAAAAAAACAAAAAAAAACAAACAACAAAACAATTTCACATTATTTTTATTTTTCATTTATTTTGATAACGAGATGGAGGACGAGATTGTGAAGCGACTGGAGGTGGTGTGCGGCGCACTGGCGCTCCCCCTCGCCGCGGCCGCCGTGCGCGGAACCTTCGCACACCTGCTCGCACCGATCGGCGCCTCCGAGACCGT
>NW_004457712.1:1301195-1310779 GCF_000313135.1 Acanthamoeba castellanii str. Neff | reverse complement strand
TTTCCATTTTAGGGATAATATTAGATTGTATATTATATGTTATTATATTATCTATTATTATGCGTTATTCTTATTTTTAACTAATATATATTTTAAAAAAATCGAAACCACGACAGTGATCGACCACACGCTGCTGAAGCAGGAGGCGAGGGAGGCCGAGGTGGCGAAGCTGTGCCAGGAGGCGTTCGAGCACAGCTTCGCCGCGGTGTGCGTGAACGGCTGCTGGGCTCAGTTCGCGCTCCAGACCCTCCGCGCCCTCCACGCCCAGTCGCCCGACAAGCAGCCCGTCAAGGTGGCCTGCGTGGTGGGCTTCCCCTTGGGCGCCAGTACCTCCGAGACGAAGGCGTTCGAGACCAAGCAGCTGGTCGAGGTGCGTCTCTGAACCCGTCGGTCGTTTCGAGTGGTCGTTGTCGCTGACTTGTTGTGTGTGTTTGTGTTGTCGTGTGTGTGTCGTGTGTGCCGTGTGTGTGTGTCGTGTGTGTCGTGTGTGTGTTGAATTTGGGCAGCTGGGCGTGGATGAGATCGACATGGTGGTGAATGTGGGCCGGCTCAAGGATCAGGCCTACGGCTACGTGCTGGGCGACATCAAGGCCGTCGTGACGGCCGCCACAAGGTTCGACGCGTGTGCCATGTGCGGCGTGTGCGATTTGTGTCGTGTGTGTGTGCCATGTGCGGCGTGTGCGGTGGCGGCACTGATGACGGGCGCAATGGCAGAGCTGATGGGTCGCAGGCGGTGGTCAAGGTCATCCTGGAGACGGGCGCGCTGACCCGCGAGGAGATCATCGACGGCTGCCTGCTGTCGAGCCTCGCCGGCGCCCACTTCGTGAAGACCTCCACGGGCTTCAACGCGGCTGCTGGCGGCGCCAAGGTGGAGCACGTCGCCCTCATGAAGAAGGCCGTCGGCGATCGACTCCAGGTCAAGGTACGTACTTGCACTGCCCACCCAGCCCAACGCATGCATTGACGAACTGCGCGCGACACAGGCGTCTGGTGGCGTGCGGAGTGCCGCCGACGTGCAGGCGATGGTGGCTGCTGGGGCGTCCCGCATCGGCACCAGCTCAGGAGTGGCCCTCGTGAGCAACGGCCAGGCGCAGGGCTACTAAACTCTCAGCGCGTGCGCGTGCGGTGTTGCGTGTGCGGTGGTGCGTGTGCGTGTGCGGTGTGCGGTGTGCGTGTGCGTGTGCGTGTGCGTGTGCGGTGTGCGGTGTGCGGTGTGCGTGTGCGTGGGAAAGTACCGCGATGTCGACATAAAACGCGTTTACGTGCTTTGGGTTTTGGTTGTTGGTGATTGAAACTCGAGAACAGGAAGCAGCATGGGAAACGACGTAGGCCGCATCAGTGCTAAGGATTTTGAGGGGGTGGAGGACTGTACGCTTCTCCTTCTCTTTTTGCACTTCTTGAGTCAAGATGGAGGAATTGGGGGGGGGGCGCAAATGGCTTACAGCCTCTTCGATTTCACAATGTAGTCACGGAGGCTGAGCTGCACAAGCTTCACCGTCGTTTCCAAAAGCTCGACAAGGACGGCTCTGGGAGCATCTCCGCAGGTAAGTTTCACTTCTCTCTCGCTACACTTCCATCTCCAGAGATTTGAGCTTCGGCCGTTCTGTCATGAATCCTCCTCTCAACGAATGCGCTCCAACAGATGAATTCCTGTCGATCCCTGAGCTGGCTGGCAATCCACTGCTGAGTAGGATCATAGCCATATTCGACACCAACAAGGACGAGGAGATCGAGTTCACTGAGTTCGTCAAGGCCCTCTCCACCTTCACCAACAGGGACAACCTCGAGGGCAAGCTGCGCTGTACGATGTCTCCCACTTCCCTCTCTCCTTCGCCTCTATCGGTCCCGTTGGGCCACTCATCGTACGTGGTTGTGTGCGGCGCAGTCACTTTCCAGGTGTACGACATCGACAACGACGGCTTCATCTCCAACGGCGAGCTGTTCCAGGTGCTCAAGATGATGGTGGGCAGCAACCTCACCGATGCCCAGCTCCAAAACATCGGTACATAGCTCCTGCGCTTCTGTCTTCAACAGCCTCACTCCCGCGAGAGCTTCGTCGTTGGTCGTGTGTAGCTGATGGTGTTGTACAACGTGCTTTCAATCATCGTGCTCAGTGGACAAGACGATCCTGGAGGCCGACGAGGACAAGGACGGCAAGATCTCCTACGAGGAGTTTGTGAAGCTCATCACCAACACCGAGGAGCTCGGCGCCAAGCTCACCATCACCTTGTAGTAAGTTGTATAATTTTCCCTCCTTTCCAGCATCATCAGATCTTCTTCTTCTCCACACCGTCTACTTGATCTTTGTCGTCGTGGTCATTGTCCGTGTAGTCAAATCGTAAGCGTTGTGGTGGTTGTGGGCATCGTTGTTGTTGAAGACTTAGATGGGCTGGCCGTCGGCGTTCTTCCACGGCACGCGCTCGCAGTCGTCCGACTTGTACTTGCATCGCACGAACTTGTCATCGTCGTACGAGCCCGGGCAGTAGAAGCCCTTGCCCTGCTTCTTCAGCCGGCCGCCGAAGCACTACATCGACAAAGAGATGGAAAGTTTAGATTGTGAAGCAAATGTCAATTACAACAAGGCGAGCCGTACCGTGGGGCAGCGAGGAAGACAGCCGTTCTTCACACAGTCACGAATGCGGCTGATCAACTCACCCTTCGAACCTGCAGACGTATGGCCCAAACAATTACACAAAGAAAAAAGAAAATGTCGGCCAAGATGAGGATGTGAAGGTACCGGTGACGACTTGATCGTTGGAACGCAGACGCTCCTTGAGCTCATCGACCTTCATGCCGTTGAGGGCGTCCTCCTGGTCGTCGGCCAGCTTGGCCGCACCGCTCGACTTCTGCTTCTTGGCGGCCGGCTTGCCCTTAGCCTTCTTGCTCGACTTCTTCTTCTCTTCCTCGCTCTCGCTCTCCTCGCTTTCCTCCTCCTCTTCTTCACTCTCACTCTCCTCCTCGCTTTCCTCTTCAGATTCGGATTCGCTCTCATCTCGCTTCCTCTTCTTGCTGGCCGCGGCCTTCTTCTTCTTGGCAGCTTCGGCGGCGGCCTTCTTCTTCCTCTTGGCCGCGGCCGCCAGCTGCGCCTTGCGTCGGCTGCTCACCCCGTAGTCCTCATCGTCATCGTCGCTCGATGCAGGTCGCGCTCGTCGGCTCTTGCCCGCGGCCGGCGAGTAGCGATCGGGTCCCACGCCACGCCTCGATCGCCCGCTTCGTCGGGGCTCGACCGTCGTATCAGCCTTCTTCGCCTTCTTCGACGTCGTAGCGGCCTTCTTGGTCGTCGATTTCTTCGTCTTCGTGTTCGCTACTTCGTCAGTCTCGGCCTCCTCATCCTTGACCTCCTCCTTCTCCTTGGTGGCGTCCACGTCGGCCTCGCTGTCCGTACCCTTCCTCTTCGGCATCCTCCTCGATCGGCGGTGTGGGCTGCAGCAGTGAATGATTGCAATCAGATCGTTCCGTTCCCTTTCCCTGCGGCCGTTGGCTGGGCCGTTGCATTTAATTTATTCATCATTTTCCCGCCCACGGCCTTCACTTCAGGCAGCGAGCACTGTTGATGAAGGTGGTGTGGCCGGTGTGGTGCTATAGACGATGTGTTGATTGTTTGGTTGTTGTATGCACACGTGGCACAGTCATCCGTATGTTCACTCTCTCTTGTCCCCCCGCTCCAGTGCTCACCAGCTCCAGCTCCAGCTCCAGTTTCTTTCCTTTCTCTCGCTAACAGCTGCATCCGCCGCCGTCGTCTTCGTACTTGCGGATCTCCTTCTCGTCCAGGGTGAGGTGCATGCTGTCGGTGTTCTCCGGTTGTGGTCCGTTCTGGTAGTTGTGGATGATGTGGTTGATGAGGAAGGTCATGGCCTTCTCCACGTGCAGGTTCTCCTTGGCCGACGTCGCGAACCACCCGATGAATCCGTTCTCCTTCGCAAACTCCTCCAACGTCTGGCACGACGTAACGCGGTTAGTGCGCGCACAGTGTGGGTGGTGGTGGTGGGTGGTGGTGTGCCGTGGTGGGTGACTTACTCGTTCGTCGGCCTTCTTATCGCCGAGGAGATCCACCTTGTTGGCCAGCAGCACCACCGGCAGGGCGTCGCCGTTCCACAATCGAACTGCGGCGTGACCGCATCATCACAATCGCGTGAGACACGCAACACTGTGTCGCACACGACACGGCACACGACACCACGACACGCGACACACGCGACACGACACACGCGACGCGTAAAGAGAAGAGGAGCGGCGTACTCTTGGAGTCGATGTCGCCCTTCCACTTCTTTACAATGTCCAGCGATTCCTGGAGCGGTCGACCGAGGTCGAGCACCACGAAGCCGCCCACCGCATCACGGTAGTACACGCGCGTCAGGTTGCCGTATCGTTCCTGACCTGCGGGTCGGTCGGTCGGTCGGTCGGTTGTTCATGTTTAGCTGATGGGGCTTGTCCTGGTTTATGGGTGGTGTGGGTGGTATGGGTACCGGCAATGTCCCACAGCTGGAGGTGCACCATGGAGTTGTGGCCCCATTCGAGGCTCTTGAGCGCAAAGTCGACACCTATCGTGCCTGTGGGGGGGGGGTGCCACGTGTAGCGACGGGGTGAGTGGACAACAACCGTGTTCATTCTTAAAATAAAATGAAATACAATCTCATTCACAAATAAATGCAAATTAAAAAGTGCAGGGTCCTTACTCTTGTAATTGTCGGAGAATTCGTTGTCGCAGTAGCGCTTGATGATCGACGTCTTGCCAGTACCTGGAAATCAAACAAACATGTTCATTTGGGAGGGGGCAGAAGAATGAGCGATTTGCTCACAAAAAATCATCACAAATGGGCCGTTGATGGCCTTCAACTGGGGGTCTGGTGGTCGTACCCATGTTACCGACCACGAGGATTTTATAGAGGAATTCTTTTTTCTGAGCCGCAGGCAACTCTTTGGGTGCACCTCCGTTGGTGTTGCTTCGTGCTCGTGGTGTCGTATGTCCTCCGCCCTCCATCTTTCCCTTCTCTCGTGCTTGCCGTCGAGTTGCGTTCGGTGGTGTTGCTCTGATCTCTGCTCGGCGGTGAAACCCGACCACGGCCATTACTCGGCGAGTCGTCGAATTGTCAATGAGTTCTCATCAAAAACTATGAACCACCGCTCGCCGTAAATTTCAGTTTCTTTTTCAGCTGGTTGGCTACAACCGAAGGAGCACTGGCGGTGGGTTGCGCACGAGTCTTGGCGCTGGGCACGTCACCTGGTCCCGATCCTACCCAGTGCCGACGAGGAACACCTTTTGCTTCCGACTTCAATCGGCTTCATCTTGACCACGCAAGGAGCGAAACGTAGAAGAAAGGCACGAGCAGGAGGGCCTTCGTTCAGTCATTGTCGCTGCAAAAGGGCACACAGCCAAAGGTCTGGCCACTGCGCTGAATCGCAGGAATTTTGGAGTAAAATTTCAGACAAAAAGAGGCGTTGTTGGGCGAACAGCATCTTCGCATTCCATTTGCATTTCTCTTTTTCAAGAACCAACCACTCCAACGACACATCCTCGCCTTCATCATCTTCAATCTCGCCCTATCCCTCTTGTGAACAGAAAACCGAAAAAGCGTGCGAGGAGCGATCAACATGGATTTTGCCAAGCTGCTTCGTTTGGGCATGGAGGATGATACAGTCAAAATTAAAAAGGAAGACCTGCAGATGCTGCAGGAGATGTTCAAGGGGAGCGACTTCACCGCCTCGGTTTATGCGACCGTGCTCAAGGAGAACCAGGGGAGCCTCGACTCAGCCGTTGATACCCTCCTCAATTTGGCCAACGACCCTCTTCTCGATGAACGCAAGGAACAACAGGCGCCCCTCACCTCAAAGCCCATCGCCATCGACATGAAGAAAGAGGCTTCGATCGAGGAGCTTCTCGCCGACGAGCAGGTTAAAGGAGATGACCAGCAACCAGAGGTGATGCTGTCACCTCGCCATGCCTTGCCCATGACAGACCACCAGCTGGAGCAGGAAGACGCCAGGCTCCTCGAAGAGATGCGACTACTCGATGAGGAAAAGCGGGTTGGCCCTCAGCTGGGCTCCTCACCAGGCGCTGCCATTTCGCCTCGCCTCCACCTCGTCGCCTCACCTGCCCACCTCTCCGCCTCGCCCATCTCGATCCCACCTGCTCCCATCGTCTCTCCTCCCAAGGAGGTGCTCTCCGTCCTGCAGACTCAGGAGATCATGTCCAACGAGCTCGCACTCGCAGCTGTGGCCCAGCCTTCAAGCGACGCCTCGGCCCAAGCAGGTACGTAGCTGTTCCCAGCCCTCATTCCCCATTCTCCTCGATCTCCGTTCGTGTAGCGCCTCATCATCATCATCATCTTTTTCATCTTGGCTGATCCGCATACTGTGGTACGCGCGTGTGCTCGTTTGTGTGTCATGTGTGCGAAGTAGAAAGGAGCCAGGAGGTGCAGCAGGAGCCCACGACCGCCACGCGTAAGCTGGTGTGCCCGACCTCGGCCCGGCTCGGTGACGTGGTGGGCGTGAGCTGGGACCTCGGCCCCGGATGCGAGCCCTCGAGCGGGGACTGGATCGGTCTCTTCAAGCAGAACCAGCCCTCCAACACCCAATACGTGGTCTACAAGAAGACTGGTACACTCTTACCCTCTCTTTCTCCACGTCTTCATGAAGGCCTGCGTCTGCGAGACCTGTGGTGCTAAATGTCGTGTTATGTCCAGGAGGCGAGAGGCGAGGCATTCTGGACGTGGCCGCTCCTGGGGTTGGCACCTGGGAGTTCCGCTTCTTCCCCAACAACTCCTATGACTACGTCATGAAGAGCAATCTCCTCATCGTTGGTAAGTGCGCACGCACGCACCACTGCACACGCACCACCGCACACGCAGCGTACAGTTGGCTCATGAAGGGTCGGTTCTGGTTCTGTGCAGGCCCGCAGCTCGAGCTGGAGGCCTCGTTGGCCGAGAACGGTGAGACGATCGAGGTGTCGTGCAAGCTGCTCAGCGGCCAGATGAACCCGCGCGACTGGGTCGGCCTGTACAAGGTGGAGACCTACCACAACAAGGAATACCTCGACCTCCGATACGTGGGCCGCGACGCCGGGCCCTGCCTCTCCTTCCCCGCGCCCAAGACCCCCGGCCACTATGAAGTACTGCTGCGCCCCCCCCCCAAGGCAGCGCACACAAACCTCATCTCAGAGAGTTGACTCACGTTATCGCTCCCCCCCTCTTTAGTTGCGCTACTTCCCCACCACGTCTTCGTACAACGACGTCGCGCGCAGCAATTTGATCACCGTCGAAGGTACGCACCCGCCATCGATGACTTGTGTTGACACATCTTCGAGGAGGCGGCGACCGATCGCACCAACGACTTTTCTTTTCTTCCCACCCATCAAGCAGATCGCGATATGGTGATTGCCACCCCGTCGCGCGTGGTGCAGGACAGCGGTGACCAGTTGGTGGCGACGTGGCAGATCTTCTCGGTCCCCACCTCCAAGTGGGATTGGTACGTTCTTGCCCGTCTTCTTCTTTTCCCATCATCATCATCGTCTTCTTCTTGTTGATGTTGTTGATGTTGATGGTGTTGATGGCATGCAGGGTGGGTCTGTATCCGCTGGGCTCGTCGACCTACGTGGAGTACCACTACGTGGACCCGACCGGTGAGCCGAGGTGCACCTTTGCGGTGCCCAAGGAGCCCGGCCAGTACGAGCTCCGCTACTTTGCGTCGGCCACGTCTTCGTTCCTGGGCTCGGCCCAGCAGCAGCGCCGCAGCACCAAGGTCACCGTCCTCCCCGCCACTGCCCAGTCGCGGACCACCTTCTAAGCCTCTCCACCCCGCCCCAATCCCCCGCCTTTCTCGCTGTACATACGCCTGATCACATGCTATGTTCATAGGTTTTTTTGTTTGTATGTCACGTCATTCACAACATGTTTTCAACTGTAAATACATCAAAACATTACACCATCATCTTCGCTCCCGCCAGACCTGTTCAACTGTTTCTGGGGCGGAAGGTGCGGGCGGAGGAAGGCAGTGGTGGGATCGGCCGCGGTGGTGGTCCGAAGGGCGCGGGCGCGGTGGTCCCGAACCCGGTGGCTGGGGCCGCAGGTCGGCCAACGTAGGGCGACTGCGGGGCGTAGGCCACGTGACCACCACCACCACTGCCGCCGTACACAGGGGTGGCCGCGCCATAGCCTTGATGATGATGAGGATGCATCGGCTGTGCCACGGGTGCGGCGTAGGGTGGAGGGGGAGCGGCGTAGAGCGGGGCCGACGCCACCGGTGCGTAGCCACCGTACGAGGTCGTGTAGGGCGAAGAGGCCGTGTAGGGCGAAGAGGCCGTGGAGGCAGGGGCGTAGGCGGGCGAGGCAGCTGGCGATGCGACGTAGGCGGATGCGTAGGGTGAAGGGGCAGTAGCAGCAGCGTAAGGCGGCGGCACCGGTGCCTGGTGGTGGACATAGGCGGGCGGCTGCGCGGCGCGGGCGAGGGAGGGGCACTCCTTGGCCGTGTGTCCGAACCCTTCGCACAGCTGACACCGGAAGAGCGGCGCCGGCGCCGGCGGCGGGTGATGGTAGCCGGCAGCTGTGTTGTGCGGCAGCAGTGGCACCGGCTGGTGGTGTTGGTTGTGATGCGGCGCCCAGGACTGCCCTCCACCGCCGCCATAGTAACCGTCGTCGTCATCGTTTCGTCCTCGCTTTCGGGCGCCTCTGTTGTCCCGCTCGTCTCGGTCGCGGTTGCCGCCGCCGCCGCCGTACGGCTCTCTGCCCATGTGGTGGTGGTGGTTGTCGTGGTGGTTGAACCGATGATTGCTACGGTCGCGGTCCCGCTCCCGCTCCGACCACGACGATGACGAGTGTCGCCGGTTGTTGCTGTGGTGGCTGTGGCCGTCGCTGTTGCCGTGGCGTTGTTGCGCGTGGTTGGCGGCGTTGTTGCTGCTGTTGCTGTTGTGCGGCGCGCCGGCCTCGGGCGGTCGGACGAAGGTCTGGTGTTTGCGGCCGGCCAGGTGCTCGTGCAGCTTCTCGGCGGTGAAGCAGACGACGTCGCACTTTTCGCAGTAGAAGTCGTACCGCGCCTTCTTGCTCGCACGCGTCTCCGCGTGGCCGGCGCCGACCGGCGGCGGCGGCGGCGGCGGCGGCAGCTGCTGCTCCTTCGCCTTCTTCTCGCCCTGCACGTCGGCACTGTGTCAGAACACCGACGCGCGTCGTGTCGTGTGTCGTGTGTCGTGTGTCGTGTGTCGTGTGTCGTGTGTCGTGTGTCGTGTGTCGTGTGTCGTGTGTCGTGTGTCGTGTGTCGTGTGTCGTGTGTCGTGTGTCGTGAAGCCTAACCTGGTAGTCGTGGTAGAGTCCCATCGACGAATTGTCGCTCTTCCGCAGTTCCCTGCGCGAGGCGCACAGCGAGTGATCGCTCGCGAGCTGCACCAGCAGCTGCTGCTCCGCCGACAGCTTCTCCTCCTCCGGCTGCTGCTGCTGCTGCATGAGCTGCTGCTGATCGTACTCCTCCACCACCCCGTACACGTCGTCCACCTGCTGACGCGACACCCCATCGACGTCCACCATCGTCGTCGTCGTCGCCGTCGGCAAAGTCGATATTTCGACCGCCGTCGCCGTCGCCGCCGTGGCAGCCGCAGC
>NW_004457712.1:1288604-1301052 GCF_000313135.1 Acanthamoeba castellanii str. Neff | reverse complement strand
TGTGCCACGTCAGCACGCCGCCGACCAGACCACCGACCGGTGGGGCGCGGGGGGCGGTGCCTTCTTCGGTAGTTCGGCGGAGAGGAAGATGGACTCGATCTGGCCGAACCGGCCGAACAGGGCGCTCACGTCGCTCTTCGTTATCGTGACCGGCGCGTTGGCCGCGTACACCGCTCGAATCTGAGATGGTACCCCACGCGGGTCTTAGAATTCGAGCGGCGACGACACGCGACACATGACATGACACGACACGACACACGCAACGACCGCACACGCGCCCACATGCGAAGTCGATGGGAGGAGGGGGTTACGGTGTCGTCGTAGCGTTCGGGTCTCCGCCAGTCGATTCTGAGCGGCGCGTCCCCGATCGCATAGCCGGTGTCCACCATGTCTGACAGACAACCGCACGTTCGACCAACACGACACGACACACACGACACACGGCAAGTCAGCTTCCACAAGAGTCCCCACGGGGCCGACCGGACTCAAAGAGCGCTCGCGCGCACGGGTGCGGCTGATCGTCACCGCTGCCGGCGCAGGCGAACGCTTCGGGCGCGAGGAAGAGGGAAGAAGGGAGTACAGCGGTGGAGACGAACGGCCTCCGCGCTAGAGCTTAACTCCAGGTGGGCGACCCCGCGGTTCTTCAGCCCGCCCAAATTCTTGTGCTGATGATGATGAAGATGATGATGATGGCGGTTGAGGTGGGAGTGCAACAGGACCCAGCCAGCACAACCAACCAGGCAGGCAGAAAGAGCGTTCGCATTCGTGCCGCATGTCGTGTGCGTGTGCGGTGGCAGCGTGTGTGCGTGTCATGAAGTCGGGAGAGGGCGTTGGTTAATCTCTGAAGAAGAGATGTTGCCGTACTACGGTGTGCAGTTGCACATCGAGAAGTTCAAATGTTGCAGAAATGAACAAAAATCGAAAAAAGGGAGGAAAATAGATCCAATCGAGTAGCGGGAGCACTTGCATGGATGAATTCGATGGCTGGGGGTAAACAAGAGGTTGGGGGGAGGAACGATGATGGGTGTGTACCTGCATTAGAAGGATCTCGCAGTTGATTTCGTGCCAGAAGGGAATGGTGCGCTGGAGGTGAAACTCGACTTCGGTGGTGCCCCACAACTTGTTGACGTTGGCCACCATGAGCGTCCAGCGGCCCGTAATCGGATCGCGCAGCTCCTCCATCTCATCCTCTGCCTTGCTCTCATTTTGTACTTCTTTTTTCTCTACTTCTGCAGCGACTGCTGTTGGCGCAGCTGAGACGGCCACCTCTACCTTGTCTGCCACCGCGCCAGCTGGGGCTGCAGCTTCTTCAGGTGCTGCAGAAGGCGGGCCACCTTCTGCTGACGCCTCCATCTCTGTTTGAAATAAAACTAAATTATGAATTATTTGAAAATAAAAGTTTTTCACCCCAACGAAATCTCCAAAGCATGTTTGGAATGGGCCGCAGTTTTCGCTTCCATTTCGCAATCTGAGACTCTTCTTCGTTTTCGTTTCTGAAGCTCTCTTGAAGTCGTAGCGGAGCGCCTCCACCTTCCTTCTTTCTCCTCCTGCACCAGGGCCAGCAGCACCTCTTCCTCCTGACGTCAATCTCTTTCGAGATGGACCTCAGTCACCTGATTCGCTCACAAGTGGTGCTGTCCGCTGCCTTCTTCCCTCCACCTCCCGCACCCTCGCCCCAGTACGTGTCCCTTGGCTTGCCCTTGATAATAAGGGCTATTATTCTGATTTTATTTTTATTTTGTTAATATATTACTTAATAAATTTCAACTTTCCTCTGTTGTCATCAGGGCTGAGAACCGTAGGAGGCTGACAGGGGCCAGCCCGTCGCTGGTCGACCTCGCCGCCAAGGTGGTGGCCGTCAACTTTGAACTGTTCGCACCCTCGGCCTTCTATCATCGATCCATGATGATGGTGACACATTCATTCTCTGACACCTCAACGTGGTCGTGAAATGTAGGTACCAGGACTGCTGGGTCCCTAAACCGTTGCATGTGCACCTCCAAAAGTTCATGGAGCCGAAAGCCCAGCGCCAGATGCTCGATGGTGAGTACACCCACCGCAGGCAACACAACGCACAGCTGATCCTAGTCATAGTGGTTGACTTTGGCTTCATTTCCATTCTTCACAGCTGTGAAGAAGTACCACCCCAACGGGAACGTCAAGTCCAACAAGGAGTTCGACGACGAGGGCCAACTGCACGGCAAGATGGAGGAGTGGTATGCCAACGGCCACGTACGTGCGCTCCGTTCCTTGACGAACTCCTTTATTCCCGAAGAAGATGACGATGGCGATGACGATGAGGGCTCACGCAAGCGTGGTTCGTGTGTGTGTTGTGTGTCGTGTGTGTGTGTGGTGAGCAGAAATGTCGTGAGGAGTGCTACGAGCACGGGGTGCTGAACGGAGAGGCGCGCTGGTGGCACGAAGCGGGCGGGTTGTGGACCCAGCAGCACTTCCTCAACGTACTCACCTCCCGTGCGGCACACACCGCCTTTTTCTGGACTCACAAAAGGCTGCGTTGATCGTTGTCTGTTTTTTTTTGTTTTCTGCAGGGGCACAGGCACGGCAAGTGCGTGTGGTACTACCCAAGCGGGAAGCCGCACAGGATTGTGAACTACAAGAACGGGCTCAAGTACGTAGCCCTCGACGTGAGCGTCAGCTGAACCTGCGATGAATCGACTCTCTGACGGATGAGCTGATGATGACGATGATGACGATGGTGTGGTGCCTGTGTTCAATAGGGACGGCCATTGCGAGACCTACTACCCCAACGGCTTGAAGTGCGAGGAGGGCCAGTACCAGGACGACCAGGAGGTGGGCCAGTGGCGCAAGTGGTCCCGCATGGGCCACTTCCTCGGCTGCAGCGAGCCCTCCACCATCGACCACCCGCTGCCCGGCCCCAGCACCAACTGAAGAGCCTGCCAACTCTGTTTTTATTTATTTGTTTATTTGTTTATTTTGGCTTATTTTGATTATTTATTGTTAAAATCAAAATAAATAAAAACCAAGAATGCGCGTTATGCGGGGGTGGAGGGTTGGTTGGGGGCGGTGGCGGTGGTCGGGTTGCCGTGGTGGGCCGCCTCGAGCTGGTGCCGCCACATGGCGGCGTAGAGGCCGTTGCGCGCGATGAGCTGGTGGTGGCTGCCGCTCTCCACGACATTGCCGCCCTTCATCACCATCACCACGTCCGCGTCCACCACCGTCGACAGCCGGTGTGCGATGATCAGCGTCGTCTTGCCACGCGTCAGCTGGGCCAGCGATTGCTATGACACCGACACCGCACACAAACGCACACGCACACGCACACGCACACGCACATGACAGGCTCTTCAGTTGGTGAGGAATGCGTGGAATGGCGGGTGGAGAGGGTACGCGCACCTGGACTTCGCGTTCGGTGGCTGTGTCGATGGACGAGGTGGCTTCGTCGCACAGGAGGATGGGCGCGTCCTTGAGCAGGGCGCGCGCGATGGCGATCCGCTGCTTCTCGCCGCCCGACAGCTTCAGGCCGCGCTCGCCCACCACCGTCTCATACCCCATCTGCCCCAAAACACAACAATTAATACATAAATAAAGCAAGTAATTGAATAATAATATTGTAATAATAATAGTGGCTAATAAACAATAAAAATTTACAATAATGAATAAAAAAAGGGAGGGCAGAAGTACGGGCATTTGGCGGATGGCGTCGTCGATGCGGGCGAGACGCGCGGCTTCGAGCACTTCTTCGCGCGTGGCGGTGGGTCGGCCGTACGCGATGTTGTAGAAGATGGTGTCGTTGAACAGCACCGTGTCCTGCAAACAACGCGCCATTGGTCAGTTTTGTTTTACATAAAATGGCCAGGTGATTGCTTCGGGGGGAGAGAGAGAGAGGCCCACCTGGGGGATGACGGCGATGGCCTTGCGGAGGCTCTCGAGGGTGACGTGACGAATGTCCTGCCCGTCGATCAGCACTCGCCCCTGCTCGGGATCGTAGAATCGGAACAGCAAACGGAAGATGGTCGACTTGCTACTCATGCACACGACACATGACACACGACACACGACACACGACACACGACACACGACACACGACACAACCGCACACGGCACGACAGGCGCACGCAGAACGCACAGGTTGGTGGTTGAGAGCTGCGAGAGTGGGCAAGGCGGCGAGGGGTACCCGGAGCCGGTGGTGCCGACGAAGGCGACCTTGGAGCCGGGCGGGACGTTGAAGGTGGCCCCGTTCAGGATGGTGCGCTCGGGCGTGTAGCCGAAGCCGACGCCCTCAAAGCTGATCTCGCCCTTGCTCACTCGCAGGTCCGTAGCGCCCGGCTCGTTCTTGAAGAGACGCGAGATATAATCAACACATTGCGTCGTGTGTGTGTGTTAACATGTGTAACATATCAGTGTTTGCGCGTTGGACAGGTGACGCTGTACCTTGACGTCGGTGTTCAGCGACAGAAGACCAAACATGGTCTCCATGTCGGTGAACGACTGCCTGAGCTCCCGGTACACCGTTCCCTGGCGGTATTTAAAGAAAGTAATGAGCGCGTAGGCAGTGAGTGCGATGACGCGATGGTGCGCGCGTGTCGCGTAGGAAGGCGGGCCAAACCAGGAAATTGAGTGGCAGCGAGAGCTGGAACAGGAGACCGTTGACCATCACCAAGTCGCCGATGGTATATGAGCCTTCGGTTTCCATATGTAAAGTGTGCGAGTACAGAAGAGAAAGGTGTGAGGAAAAGGCGCAGCAGGCCTGACTCGCTTCAACTTCAACGTAAGGAAAGGCGCACGCACCGGCGCTAATGCCCTGGGCGGTGAGGATCATGGCGGTGGTGATGGCAGCGCTGAAGATGAAGTTTTGGCCGAAGTTCAGCATCCCGAGGCTGCTCTGTAGGAGTCCAAAGAAAAGAAAAGAAAAAAGAAAAGAGACCGTCGTGGAGGTGAGCCAAGGGAGAGCCTAGTCCGCTCAGCGAGGAGTCACACGGCACACACTCCCCACCGCGCCGCCGATGCCAAGCGAGCGTACATTGGTCTTGAGCGAGGCCGCGCTGTACTTTGCAAAGTACTTGTCGTAGCGCTCGGCTTCCATCTTCTCGTTGTTGAAGTACTGCCAAGAAGGGGGAATGAAGTGAATTCACACGTGAGTCGCGCCCACGCACACACGTTTACAGCGCGCTCGGTGACAAGTCTTCGTACTTTGACGGTCTCGTAATTGATGAGCGAGTCGATGGCCTTGGACGACGCCTCGGATTCCATGGCGTTCATCTCCTTGCGGAACTTGGTTCTGCCCAAGAGAAAAAAAAGAAAGAAGGCGAAGAACGAAAGACGGTGAGGGGGGGGAGGCTTGACGGACCGGGCGATAGTGGGTTAGTAGTACCTCCACTGGGTCACACCGAAGGTGTACGCTGTGTAGACGCCGATCGTTCCGGCCGTCAACGCCGCAAACTGGGCTCCGTACTGGTAGGTCTGGAGTGGCCGCAATTGGTAAACCGCACGACACGCACGACACGCATGGCACACGGCACACGGCACAGCACACGGCGCACACGGCATACCAGAATGGAGCAGACCAAACCGATCTCGAGTATGGTGGGCAGGATGTTGAAGACCATGGAGGTGAGCACGAAGTTGATGCCTCGGGTGCCGCGGTCGATGGCGCGGGCCAAGCCGCCCGTCTGGCGCGAGAGGTGGAAGCGGAGGTCGAGCGAGAGCAGGTGGAGGAAGGTGTTGCAGGCCACCTGGCGGATGGACGACTGCGCCACCTTGGAGAACACCACGTTCCTCAGCTCGGTGAAACCCGCCGCGCCCACACGCGCTGCTCCGTCTGCACAGCCATCGTAAGTGTGCGTGTGCGTGTGCGTGTGCGTGTGCGTGTGCGTGTGCGTGTGCGACGTAGGAAGACCGAGAGAGAGGAGGCGCGCACAAGCAAGCAAAATGGCGATCGGGACGAGCGCTACATTTTCGGTGGTGGCGTTCAGCAGGTCGACGGCCTCCTTGAAGAGGAACGGCACTTGCACGTTGAGAATCTGCAAAACAACGTCGATCGCACACGACACAACACAGCACGGTGGTCAGGACACGGAACAAGCAGTGTCGTGTCGTTGGTCGTGTCGTGTCGTGTCGTGTCGCAAAGAGTGGGTGCGTGCCTTGGAGCCGACGAGCAGCGCCACGGCGGCGAGTACGCGGCGCTTGATGGCCGGGTTGTCCTTGGGCCACAGATAGCCCGAGAGGCTCTTCATGATGGCCCACCCGCTGCCGCTGTCGGGCAGGCCCTTGAGCTTGGTCGGGCCGGCCGCCTTCGCCGGCGTAGTGCCGGCCGGCGGCGCTGCGGGCTTTGCCGCCACCCCCTCGGCAGCTGCTTTCGAAGCGCCGCCGGCTTCCGTTGCCACCATCCGCCGTGCTGGGCCGCCGAGGCCACACCCGCCCCTGCATCGATCGAGTAAAAGAGAAAAAAATCAAATAAATAAATCATAAATAGACAAATAAGAGAGAAATAAAAATGGAAGCAAAGGGGCGGGACCAAGAGGGGGTGAGTGCAGGGTTGTAGCGGAGGGTGGTGCTTCGAAGCGGCGCGCTGCATCCTCGTGAGGCGATGGAGATTGCTGCAGTTGCGCCGCTGCCAGATCTCCACGCCAATGTCCCTCCCCTTGATGCTGTCACCGAGGATCGCACCCCACGCCAACCGGACGCCCTCAGCATCGTCGGCAGTGAATTTGTTATCTTTTTTTCTTTTCTTTTTTTATGATCTTGAATTTGACTTTTTCCGATTTGCTCTAGAGCACACAAATAAGTTTGCAAAACAATTTTGGTCATTTGTGAGCAGATGTGTGGGTTGCTGGGCATGGTGGGTACAAACATGTGATGATCTTTGGTGTGGGCTGCACCAGCCCACCCACCCACCTGCCCCTGTATAAGAACTGTCACAGTCATTTTTGAGATCATTTCAAATGAGCACAAGGTAATGAGTGCCAAGATATTGGTGAAAAATATGGCATAGACCCCGCTGGGAGGCAGCTGCCTATGAGGAGATGGAAGAAGTTGGTGGCAGAGGTGCACAGGTGGGCCTTGTGAGCAATCTTGTCATGTGCGATTGCTGGAATTAGGTAGGATAGGAATGGGTTCGTGGCCTAATGGAAAGGCGTCTGACTCCGGATCAGAAGACTCGGGGTTCAAGTCCCCGCGGACTCATGCAGCTTTTTCCGCTATGCACCGCTAAAGCAGGGGTAGTTTTTTGGCGCGAAAACAAGTTTTTGTTGTTTTTGGCGCAGATGGATGACGACAGCTTCCTAACGGAGACCACCACCGCCACGCCGTGGTTCGCAGAGGGTGAGGGCGATTCAGAACTTGATATAGAGGAGGAGGATCTTGATGAGGAACTAGAAGAAGAAGAGGAATTCACCGATTTTGACGAATCCTCACAGGGCTTTTCAGAATCAGAGTCAGAAGCGAGTGGCCCGGGCGTCCGTAGGCGAGGGGGCGCGGGCGACTCTTTCGCCTTCGCAGCCTCGACCACCTCCACCTCCTCATCTACCGTCTTTTCTCAGGCGCGAGGTCAGCTGCAGCTGTCGGTGCTGCCCAAGACGCTGCCATGCCGCGAAGCGGAGCGTAAGAACCTTCACGCCCTGCTCCGTGATGCCCTCGCCAACAACACCACCTGCAGCATATGTATGTACAGTCCACCCGACTTCAAGACCCTTTCAACCCGCTGCTGCTGTCGCTGACAGCCACGGCCGACTGCCGCAGATATCTCTGGCGTGCCTGGCACGGGTAAGACTGCCACGGTGCTCGGCATCGTGCGCGAACTGCAGGAAGAGGTGGCGAATAAGGTTCGAACCCGTGCTCAAGGCGTGGTGGTGCCGATGTCGCGCTTTGCTCACCAACGCACACACACACACACACACACACGCACACACGTGCAGACGCTTTCTGACTTTCAGTTCATCGAGTTGAACGGAATGACGATCGCCGACCCGCAGCGTGCCTACGTCATTCTGTGGTGGCACCTCATGGGCCAGCGCGTCTCTGCCAAGGCCGCGCGCCTACGGCTCACCGACTACTTCACCGGCTCGGCCAAAAAGGGCACCTCCAGGCCCAAGAAGAAATGGTGCGACGCCAACCCTCGTTGGTACCGCTTGGTATCAACACTGGCGGACTGACTTCAACCACACGATCAACACATCGTAATCGTCATCATCATCGCAGTGTGCTTCTCGTGGACGAGCTGGATCTTCTGGTGACCCGCAAGCAGGACGTCATCTACAATCTGTTCGATTGGGCCACGCGCAAGTCCTCCAAGCTGATCATCGTCGCCATCGCCAACACGATGGACTTGGCGCAGAGGATGCTGCCCCGCGTGGCGAGTCGAATGGGCTTCCAGCAAATCATGTTCACCTCCTACACGAGGGTGCGTCTGCGTCTACTCCCCAAGTTACGCTCATGCGCACTTGTCTTACGTGTGGCACTCACTCGCTCATGCGCCTTGCCTGTAAACGTTCACAGGATCAACTCGAGCAAATTGTCAAGGCCCGCTTGGCCTCGATTGACGCGTTTGACTCAGACGCCATCACCTGGTAAAGGCTAAGACTTAAGTCTTGGTTCTTGGCCGATCATCAATGACTCTAACTCCGAGGTGATGTCGATGATGGTGGTCTCTTCGCGGTCCAGGTGCGCCTCAAAGATTGCTGCCGTGAGCGGAGATGCGCGAAGAGCGTTGCAGATTTGCCGGTACGCTGTGCCCTCCAGCGACTTCCTATGTATCCACCACAGCAGCTGACGTACGGTTTCCTATTCCTGTGCAGACGAGCTGCCGACATTGCCGAGCTTGCCTCGGAAAGAGGGAGCAATCCCTCCGGTACGGCACTCTCTCAGATGACACGTAGCTAGCCCTCTTTCTCTTCGTGCGCTTACCTCAGTGTGGCCACTCGGTCCGCCAACGAACGGGTCACAGGTCGCGTCAGTGCGGAGCACGTGAGGGGTGCCATCGAGGAGATCCACTCGGCGCCGCAGATCCGCCTCATCCAGGCTGCCACCCTACACGAGAAGCTGTTTCTGTGCGCCCTCGTGCAGGAGCTGAGGGCCACCGCAGCTCCGCAAACCACCTTCGGCAAGGTTAGCAGCTCGCAACGCACACGCGCCACCGCACACGCACGTCACCACCCACTCAACACTCCATTTCCAGGTGTTGCATCGGCACAGGTACATTTGCAACGCTCTCGGTCGTGAGCTGCCCAACTGCTCGGCGATCTCGTCCATCTGCTATCGACTCGCGTCATGGGGTCTCCTCGATGCCGGTACGGGCGTGCAACTTGCAATGTTGAACTCTCGCTCCCACCCCGTGCGCACGATCTGATCGTGATACGCGCAACAACCGCACAACAACCAACAGATCCCGCAAGCAACGACCTGCTGGCGCGGGTGTCGCTGCGCGTGCCGCAGGAGGACGTGGTGTTTGCGATGCAGAACGATCCCCTCGTCTCCGAACTCTTCCAACTCATCATCCCCTTCCTCTCCGGCTGACAACACGAGTGTGCCACGCAACATGAACAAACAAGAAAGCTGTTTTTTGCGACAACCAGAGAAAAAAAGGGGAAAAGGCGAAAAGCAAAGGGCGGAGAAAAATCTGCGCGCCAGATGAACATCAGCGAGTAGTGCGGTGGAAGAGTTAGGGAGGAGGCCATCTAGCTTCGCGTCAGAGTGTTGAGAGAGGAGAGGAGAGATGAAGGTGAAATCGCTGAAGGAGATATGTCTCATCTTTGTGGGGGCCAATTTTCACGCAATCGGCCAAGGGCCATTTGCATCGATGCCTGCCGAGCTAAAGCACAAAATTTTGCAGTCTGTGTGCTTGCGAAGGAAGAACTTTACGCCGGCCGAGTTCCAGTTCTTCATCGAGCCATCAGATCACCTTACGAGCCTCGATCTCTCGCAATGCCGCACCCTGAACGAAAATCACTTCGAATTGATGGCCACGAAATTGCGGCAGCTCGTGAGCCTCAACGTGGCCGGCTGCGTGAGCGTCACGTACGACGTGCTGCAGCGAATCACCGAGTCGTGCCCTCACATTCGGCAGCTCACTCTGAGCGGCTGTCCCAAGGTACTGCGCTATCGCCCTGACTTCCTCACCCTCTCAACAAGGTCCTTTCCTCAATCCGTGCATCCATCTGTCATGACTACGGTAGGTCACAGACTCGGGCGTGGCGCTGGTGGCAACGACCTACCACACCAACCTGACGCGGTTGGAGCTCAACGAGTGCTTTGAAGTGACGGATAACTCGTTGGCCTCCCTCTCTGAACAATGCACAAACATCAAGGCGCTTCATCTGGGCTACTGCCAGTATATCACTGGTACGCTCATCAGCTTTCGCAGACACTGGCCGGCAGTCATGCTACCCTCCGCCAAGTTTGCGCGCTCGTCAGTACGCTTTCCTCGTTAACGACGGCACGCTCGTGTGCAGACAAGGGCACGGAGATGCTGTGCCGAGCGTTGCCGACCAACCCCAAGATGTCGTACATCCACCTTGAAGAAATCACACTTGACTACTGTACAGAACTCACAGACAAGGTACGGCACTCACTCGCCCCGTATAGTCAACCTCGCGCACTCACGCAACTTGAATGTAATTTTCTTGTGCATGTGTGTGCACACATGTGCTGCAGGCCATACAGCAGCTGGTGAGCTTCAACTCCACCCTGCGATACCTGTCGATGAGCGGATGCAAGATCACCGACAACGCCATCCGCTACGTGGCCGGGTATTGCGCGCGACTGGTCACGCTCAACGTCAAGGAGTGCGACATGCTCACCGACTACACGATCACCGGTACTGGACCACCCTCCTCCTCCTACTTTCGATCGCGGCACCACTTTTTGGTATGTTGGTTGCTCACGTGTGCCGATGCAGTGATTGCGCAGCGATGTAAAGGACTGGAGGCGTTTGATGGATCGTGTGGCGGCCGCTACACCGACGCATCTGCCCAGCAGCTCGCGCTCTACAGTCATCAGCTGAAGAGCCTCAGTCTCGCACGGTACTAATCTCAATGACACGCATACGCACACGCACCACCGCACACGCACACGACTCCTGTCTGCGTTCGTTTAACCTTCGCCCAATTGCAGGTCGGCCGCGATTACCAACGCGTCGCTCGGCTCGATCGCCCTCGGGTGTAGTCGAATCGAGAGTCTCAACATCAACGGGACGCAAGTGAGCGATGAAGGGCTCAAGCAACTTGTGACCAGCTGTCGTAATCTCAAGCAGGTACGGCCGGCCCTTCACCTTCACCTTCATCACCACCTTGAATTGTCGATGCAAGCTGACACACTCACTTCTCTTTTGCTTTATTGTCGCCGCCATCAGTTGGACGTTTCGTTTTGCAAGCGCCTCACGGTGGACGGGATCCGGCTGCTGCTGACGAACTGCCCGTCGCTGCAGAAGCTGGCCATGTGGGGCATCACCGTGCCGGACGACATCATGCTCCGCCTCAGCCGCCCGCGACCCGACCTCCACATCAGCCGCACCCACCACAAGGTCGCCTCCTTCTCGTCGTCGTCTTCCTCATCGTCGTCATCATCGTCTTCCACGTCCGCTCCCTTCCCTGGGCTCGTGCTACCCAAGTAAGGTTGTGTTATTATAATATATTATCTTATAAATAAATAAATACCAAACACAAAATATTATCAAAATATGAGTGTTTTATTTGATTTCTTTATTGGTGGTTATTCTGTTTCTCATCTTTTCGAATCGGCCAATGAAAAATCAAACTTGGGTGGAAATGGTGGAGTTTTCTGGGACGTGCGAGGCAGAAGTGCGGGGGAGGTGGCGGAAAGGGACGCCACTGGTCATCAGCTATAAAAAGAGGGCAATCAACGCCACAACTTCAACCCCAAGCAGCCAGCCAAGCAAGCAACACTATCAGCATCAACACATACACAGACATGAACAGCGCCCAGAGTGACTACACCACCAATGAGAGGAGGAGGAAGCTGCTCGCCTGCCTTGAGGCCACCCTCCAGGTAACAACTACCACCATTCAAACGCCGCGTCTTCTTTTTCTTCTACACCACCTTCAAGATCTTCTTGAGCTGTTTCTCAACTGAAGCGTTTTTCTTTCTTTCTTTTCTTCTTCTTCTTCATGAAACGTAGGAGAACGCGGCGGCGGAGGCCAGGAGGCGAGAGGCCTGGATCGAGGAGGAGAAGGAGCGCCGCAGGCGCATGCAGGAGCAGCTCGAGCGGGAGAAGGGCGACGCGCTGCGCGACCCCGTCAAGCAGCAGGCCGAGGACAACAAGGAGGAGCTCCAGCACCAGCTCCTCTCCGCCTTCTCGGCCGTCACCACCCACCAGGCCGAAGAAAACGAGAGGTACCACTTCAGCTCAGCCACCACCACTCTTAAGGCCCGTCGGGCGTGAGTGACTGCGGCTGACGGTGATGACGACGGGGCGCAGGCTGGAGCGCATGTACGTCGATGCCAAGGCCGACCT
>NW_004457712.1:1223867-1288583 GCF_000313135.1 Acanthamoeba castellanii str. Neff | reverse complement strand
CTTTTCTTTCTTTACTTTCTTCTTTTCACGCGCGCAAGCGAGACGCAGTGACGTTGGACTTACGCCGTACATCACACAGACGCCCACGAGCAGGTGCAGACCGAGTTCATGTCGGCGGTGTCGTACATCAACACGCTCAACGAGGAGGAGAAGGAGCGCGTGAGGAGGATCAGGCAGGAGCGCACCGAGCTCGCCCGCGAGGAGAGGCACCGCAACCTCGAGAGCCTTCACAACCTCGAGCTGGTACCTTCCGCCTCTCTCTTCTTCTTCGTTTTGTTGCTCTTCGTTCTTTTCGTGGTTCGCTTCGCTTTCGTTCTTGGCGCTCGGACCTAAACTGACGCTCTTCTCGTCGCGTTGCGTTGCATTGCGCAGACCAAGTACCTGGAGGAGTCGGAGCGGGCGCGCCGCATCATGCAGGACGCGCTGCTGGACTTTGACGAGGAGATCTACCGCGAGGCGGTGCGCCGCCAGACCTGGGTCGAGGAGGAGAAGGAGCGTCGTCGCCGCATCCTGGCCGACGTCAAGCTCGACTTCCACGAGGCCATCCTGTCGGAGATCGACCGCCAGGAGACCCGCGCGCTCGAGGAGGAGGAGCGCAAGCGACGCGTGCGCGAGGGCGACGACGAGATCGACCCCACCACGGCCGCTGCGCATGAGCTGGTGCAGGACCAGTTCATGGGCGTGGTCCATCGCAAGGAGGCCGCCGCGGCCGAGGAGGAGGAGCGCGCTCGCCGCATCAATGCCGAGTTCGACGAGGAGAAGATCCACAGCGAGATCAACCGCAGAGTCACCTGGTACCACCTTCACTACGCCCCACACGCACACGCACGCACACACCGCACACACCGCACACACCACACACGACACCGTTGTGACTGGCGTGTGCGGTGTGGTTGGTAGGATTCTCGAGGAGGAGGAGAGGAGGCGGCGACTGGTTGAGGAGGCGATCCACAAGGTGCAGGACGACGTGATGCGAGAGCTGCATCTGCACGAGGTCATCAACCTCGAGGAGAAGGAGCGACAGCGCCGCATGCGCGCGGAGAAGACTCACTCGGAGGACGCTGTGCACCACTCGGACGCCAAGGAGGAGGTCCAGCAGGAGCTGCTGTCCAAGTTCGACACGCTCAAGGTGGCCCAGCTCGAGGAGGAGGAGCGCGCCCGGCGCGTCGACGAGGAGGCCCACCGCCAGAAGCGCGCGGCCGACAACGCCGCGTTCGACAGCAAGGCCAACCTCATCGTCACCAAGCGCCTCGAAGAGGACGAGCGCCAGAGGAGGATCGCCGAGAACTTGGTACCGCACTCACATCACCGCATAAATACGACACACACGACACACACGACACACACCACACACACGACACACGAGCGATTGCTTACCTGGTGACATTATTGCATGGAACAGGCGGACGAGTTCGACCAGGCGCTGCAGAGCGAGCTGGACAGGAGGAGGGCGTGGATGCTGGAGGAGGAGGAGAAGAGGCGGCGGGTGAAGGAGGGCCCGCACTCGGAAGACGCCGCGCACGCCCGGATCCTCAAGGACGTCGTGCAGCACGTCAACGCCAAGGTGGCTCACCAGGTCAAGGCCAAGACCCAGCCCGACAACTAAACCAACCCTCCGCCAGCCACACAACAAACTCTTGTGCTCAACCAACTGGTGGGCACACAAACCTGTAATTATTTGGTTTTTTTTCAATTTTAAATCGAAATCCCCAATCACAACCCAGTTGCAACACTTAACACTTACTTCATTGCCATTGGAGGAACAAGTTAACTCGCCAACGTACCCAAACCCACCAGAAATTCTCCTGGGCGAAGCCCGCGCAGTGATCCACCACAGCTCTCGTCGCCGAGTGCCCAACATTGCCTGGGCGCCGCATGGCGATCACTTCAGTGGCCCTTTACCAGCGGTGCGTCCACTTCGTCATCGATGGAGGTGAGGTCTTGCAACAGCCGAAGTTTGGGTTGTGTTTTCTTTGGATTGTCGACCTCTTTTGTCCAGGAAGGTCTCGAAGCGGCGGTCCCGCCACATAAAAAGGGCGGCGTCACGCCCCGGCGGCTGCAATAACCCAACAACCGACCCATCACCACTACCACACCAGCCACAAGGCTCAACCGCACACTCCTCTTCCTCCACAGGTACACTAAAGCGTTAGCTTTGCACCAGAGCGTGTGCGGTTTTACTGGACACACTGCGCACACAGTGACTAACGCACACATGGGAACACGACACGACACGCAGACAATACCTCAGACATGTCGAACCTGAACCGCAACAATGTGACCGGCACCGGCGCCAACGTCATTCCCCCGCCCGTGGTGCACAAGACCGGCGTGCCAGTCGTGCCGGTGGCCGCGGCTCCCGTGGTGCCCATGCAGAACCTGTCGCTGGGCGAGAAGGTGGTCCACGAGCCCGAGAGGATCATCGAGCACAAGCCCATCCTCGAGAGGGAGGTCCTCAACGAGCCCATGCTCGAGGTCAAGCGCGAGCACCACATCCAGCCCATCATCCACGAGACCGAGCACCGCGTCCAGCCCATCATCAAGACCGAGGCCACCACCGAGCGACCCATCATCGAACAGGTTCGCCTCAATCCTCTCTGCAACCACCATCTCTCTCTCTCTTGCCAAACGAGTCTCTACTTGCGCGTTCTGGTTGGTCGGAATTGCTAACTTGACGAAATTTCGTCGAACAGGACAGGAATGTTATGATGCCGCCTGTGGTCGAGCGGGCCGCGATGCCGCCGGGCCTGGAGGCCGTCGAGCGCGTCGCGCCCGAGGGGGTCATCCACGCGCCCAAGATCGATCGCGAGATCGTCAACGAGCGGCCAGTCGAGGTGCGCCGCGAGCACCACATCCAGCCCATTGTCCACGAGCGTGAGCACCGCATCCAGCCCATCATCAAGACCGAGGCCACCACCGAGCGGCCCATCATCGAACAGGACAGGAATGTCATGCACGCGCCCATCGTCGAGCGCGCCGCGATGCCGGCGGGCCTGGAGGCCGTCGAGCGCGTCGCGCCCGAGGGCGTCATCCACGCGCCCAGGATCGCCCGCGACGTGGTGGTCGAGCACCCGGTCGAGGTGCGCCACGAGCGCCACATCCAGCCCATCATCCACGAGCGCGAGCACCACATCCAGCCCATCGTCAAGACCGAGGTGACGGCCCAGCAGACCCACCTCAAGACCGACAGGAATGTCATGCTCGAGCCGATCGTCGAGCGCGCGGCGCTGCCTGCCGGGCTCGAGGCCGTGGAGCGGGCCGGACCCGAGGGCGTGATCCACCGGCCCAAGCTCGAGAAGGAGGTCATCGTCGAGCACCCGGTCGAGGTGCGCCACGAGCGCCACATCCAGCCCATCATCCACGAGCGCGAGCACCACATCCAGCCCGTCATCAAGACCGAAGTTACGGCCGAGCAGACCGTCATCGAGCGCGAGAACACCGTCATGCTCCCGCCCATCATCGAGCCCACGGTCATGGTCGGCACCGCCACCCGCGCCGCGCCCGTCATGACCCAGCCGACCGTGGTCGCCACCACCACCCTGCCCCGCACCGCCGGCCTCGACACCGCGCAGCCACTGGCCGCCGCCACCACGGCCACCACCACCCTGCCCCGCACCGCCGTCGGTGGCTTGGACAGCGAGCAGCGCCTGACCTCGGGCGGCGCGGCGCCGATGCTGTCGGGTGAGCGCGAGGTCTACAACCGGGACCTGGGCGCGACAGGCACGACCGCCACTGGCGGCGAGACCCACGTGGGCATCGGCCAGAAGATCAAGGGCGCGATGAAGGAGGTTCAGGGCACCATCACCCGCAACTCGGCCATGAAGGAGGAGGGCAGGAAGCTCATGCACGGCGAGACCACCACCTCCACCACCGGCTCCCGCACCGGCCTTTGAAGCTTGCGACGGCCACCGAAGCCAGCTTGAGCTTTTCTCTCTCGGCGTTTCTCTCCATCTTCTCCCGCGGTGTTCTTATCTCTTCTCCGGCGCACTCTATGCATTGGGCCATTTTTTTTAACTCTGCCTACCTACAAACCACGTTTGTTTCTTTGACATCCACTCTTTGCACCTTCATCGGCTTCTTTCTTGGCCGAGTGTTCGCGCCGACGACTTGGCTTCGCGCTATTGTCACAGTGTGTAAGGGGGGGTACCCGCCCCACGGGCGAAGTGGCCTTCTGGGTGGGTTTGGTTGGCGTGTGGCCTTTCGGTGTGGATCCCAGGTGGCCTATGGCGACAGGGGAAGCCAAGCCACGCGTGCCATAGATGCCGCCGAAAGAGCGAACGAGGAACGCGCTTCATTTTCTTTCATCGGAGCTAAACCAACTGTCTCCGAAGCGTTATTTATCAACTCGAGCACGGCCCAAAGTACACACAAGTAAGTGTGAGTTCTTCCACGCCAACGGACAAACGCGCAACACGAGACCTCCTCTCTGCTATCTCCCTATTCACTCATACATCTCTCATCTAAACTCCTCACGTAAGAGAAGAAGAAGCCATGGCCTCCAAGCGACCATACCGCCTTTACGTGTACAAGAAGAACGAGCAACCGACGGGACAGGGCTGGGAGTGGTGGGGCAAGCACAAGTTCGAGACGGCGACGGAGGCCGACGCGAAGATGGACGTCTTCGATTTCGTCGTCCTCGTGGAGAAACAGAAGCGGGCTAAGGGCGACCCTGGCCGCAAGATCATCCTCGATTGGCGCTGCATGGAGAAGCCCCTCGTCGACCGCTTCCAGTCGGCCGTCGTCTTCAAGTTCAGACGCGAATGAAGCCCCTCTGTCCTCCGCTTGCCATCTTCTACCATCTAACGGTCGCCATTCATTTCCATTACACGCCCAATCAGTGCGATTTGGTGAGTATTGGGGCCAACCATGCGCTACCCTAACTTCATCATCATCTACATGTCCAAACCTTTTCAGATCTCACTACGATCTTTGTAAATTTACAATACAACCAATCATCCACAGCCCACAGAATAATGATGGTTGCTAAGGGAGCAGTAACAATAAACCAACACAACCCATATTATCACTGTGCTACAACCAATATATCACCACTCCTCACCCTCCCATATGCCAAACACTATGTTCCTGGAGATGGTAGATGAAGGATAGAATCTGCAAAGATGATGTGGAAAGATACTTTATAGTTAAGCAGGAAAGGGCTGCATGAACACAAGGAACCACAGGTGGAAGGGAGTAAATGAATGAATGAAGTAATAACAAAAAGAGAGAAAGATAGGCAGTGCATGCAGTTCTAGTGCAGAAGGGAAAAAGCTAGATGAGCCCGCGGGGACTTGAACCCCGAATCTCTTGATCCGAAGTCAAGCGCCTTTCTATTAGGCCACGGACCCATTCGTGCTCTTTGAAAAACAATCTTGTAATTTTCCCTCTTCCATTTGTGCAGCTCACATCATAAGCACTCTTTCTATGAGGCCATTAACCCATACAGTAAGGATATCTGAGTGCTCAGACATGTACAAGCTGATCAGCTTTGTCCAAAATGTGGGCATCTGATTGAACTGAAATGGTAGACATAGCTTTACATTGCAAGATATTGGAACCAGATGTTTATTCTAAAACATTAGGACCTATGTCACCAACACTTGCCCAGAGCAGCCACCACTGGCACCAACTTGGCCAGTTACTGAGTGCATCTATAATCAGAACATCTTTGTTGGTTTTGTTGTGATGGTCAGCAGGAGGTGAAGGAGCTGTGGAAGATGGCCAACACAAATTGTTTGAAGTGGCCAAATTGGATGTGTTAACTGTGGGGTGGGGCAAAAGTGGATGCATGAAGTTGCAGTGCCGATGAAGTTCTAGTTTCAGGCGATACAGCAAGTTGCAGAAGGGAAAAAGCTGGATGAGCCCGCGGGGACTTGAACCCCGAATCTCTTGATCCGAAGTCAAGCGCCTTTCTATTAGGCCACGAACCCATTCGTGATGAATCGTGGATGCCCGTAGTTTTGCACATAAAACGTTTGTGTTGGCTAAAGTACCATTTTATTTATTTATTTATTTATTTGAACGACAAAGGGCGGCAATGAAAAGGAACAGAAGGGAGAGGGACAGGAGAGCTCCTTCTCCTGGGGATGAAGAGGACAGGTCACCGCCCTCAACGAAAATTACAACTGCTTTGCGTGGTTCGAAGCCGACGGTGGTGGCGGACGTGCGCGTGGCTGCCCTTGGCCCTGACCCGCCTCCCCACCTCTCTGTCCCCGCTGCCGGCGCAGGTACCGTGCCACGCCCCCCCCCTCTAACATTTCTTCTTTTCTTTTTCTTCTAAACAATCCCACGCAGCACTCTTTGCGGACATCCAGGACTGGGCGCGAGAAGAGGACGAAGAGCCGCAGACCTATGCCGACTGGCTCCACATGCAACGCTACGCTCCGTACGCCCCCCCCCCCCGCACCACAAGGGGTGGTGCGCTCACATTTCTCTCCGCGCGCCTGGCTTGGCTTGGCTGGGTCGTGGTGCGTGCTACGCACACAGGGACAGCAAGAGGGACACCATCTACCTGCTGCCGCTCGGCATCAACGAAGCCGCCACGACAACAGAGAGCGATGACGGCGATGACGGAAAGCGAAAGAGAAAGCGGAAAAGAATGAAGAAGGAGGTGGTGGAGGAGGAGGAATACGATCTGCAGTTTGACGAGGTGCACCCGGCGGCGCCCACGATCGCGCAGCTGGCCGAGTTCGTGGCGGCCTTCTTCCACGGGCTCAAGGTCAAGATCATGCGGCCGCTCACCTTCGTCAAGGAGAAAGGTAGCCCCACACCCAACTCGCATGGTGCAAGGCGAAAGCTGGTTGGTTGGTTGGTTCACACTCGAACCGAATCTGGGCTGGGCTGGGCTGGGCTGGGTGGGTGGCAGGTGGTGTGTACATTCTGTCGCCGCCCTACCAGTACCCGATCAAGACCAAGAAGTCCAAGACCTTCGGCAACGAGCGCCTCTACGACATGGACATCCTCAGGCATAATATACCACGATGATGTGCACCGCCGTGCATGCTTTGTGTGTCGTGTCGTGCGTGTCGTGTCGTGTCGTGTGTCGTGTGTCGTGTGTCGTGTGTCGTGCGTGTCGTGTGCACAGTATGAAGATGACAGGAGCGGGGTACCACCAGGGTAATCAAGGAGTTGCTGCCCAAGGACGGGTTCTGCGTGGTGGCCATCACCGCCCGCGACATCTACGAACACCCGCGAGACGACGGAGAGATCGTACTGGGACGGGGCACGGGCGATCGGGTCGGCGTGATCAGGTTCGACCCAGCACCTCCCCTTCTTGTTGTGTGTGTGTGTGTGTGTGTGCGTGCGTGCGTGTGTGTGTGCGTGTGTGTGTGGTGTGTGTGTGTGTGTGTGCTCTGGGGCTGAGGCTGACCTTCTCTCTGTCTCTCTCTCTCTCTCTCCACCGACCCAAGCTTGTACCACCACGGCAAGCCGCAGGGAGGGGCGTCAAACAAAAGAAAGAAGAGGTGCGCCTTACCACCACCCCGCGCCAAAGACGATGACGCGCTCACTCAAGAGTGTTTTCTTTTTCGTGTTTTTGTTTGGTAGTGTGAGTTACAGCGCAGAGGAGAAACGCATGTGGAAGCTGAGGACGTGTAAGACCATGGCCCACGTACGCGCCGACCTCTCTTGTGCACATCAGTTTCTGTGCTCACCCACAACAATAACAACCCCGAACAACGACGACGACGACGACGACGACGACGACGACGACGACGACGACGAATAGGAGATGTGCCACATCTTTGGCATCGACCATTGCGTGTACTACACCTGCCTGATGAATGCCCACGCGTCACCCGATGGCCAAGACCACGCCGAGGTGGGTGCTTAGATTTGATGCCCAATCGGGCCTATTCTCACCTTTCCACTCCCCTTCACTGCTGACCAACCAATGCAACCCACCTAGGCACTGCATCTGTGTCCGATCGACCTACGTAAGCTCAGCCACTGGTACCGCACCTCTCACTCTCACTCGGCCTTGGCGGCCAACTCACCCCGAACCATCTCAGCATCGGGTTCGACGTTGGGGAGCGCTACCGGCAGCTGGCGACGTACTACGACAAGGAAAGGTGGAAGGAGGAGGCCGAGTGGATGGAGCGACGAATCAAGCACCTGCCCACTCCTCCGGCAACGATCGCCACCACTTCTGATACTGTGGCGCTTCCACCGTCCGCACCGAGTGCTCCACCGGCCCGAGGCCAGGAGGCCAAAGAAGAAGACGAAGAAGCGCGCGGCTGCGATATCGCAGACTCAACGTGCCGGGCTGGCCCGTGAGCAAGATTGATGACATCTGTGCTCTCCAACAGGTCGCTTGACAGCGCTCCATCTGCAGGCAATACTCAACAGCCTCCTGATCACATGTCTTTTTCGTCACGTGCACAAAAAGAGGGGCGCGAGATCTCACCGAACACTGTTGTGGAGTTCGGATTGGTCCAAAATATCAAGTTTGTTTTTCATAAAGCACGAATGGGTCCGTGGCCTAATAGAAAGGCGCTTGACTTCGGATCAAGAGATTCGGGGTTCAAGTCCCCGCGGGCTCATCCAGCTTTTTTCCTTCTGCACTAGAGCTTCTTGTATCAACTGAAACTAGAACTTCATGCACTGCCTATCTTCCAGATATTTGCCACTACTTCGAGCTAATGCTGTCTTTTCTCTCTTTTCGTTGCTTCATCCATTTGCTGCTCTTCCTTCCCCTCCTGTTCATCTTGCCTTCTCCCTCTATGGGGCAAGCATTTTTGAGCCAACCAAAGGGGCGCCTGTGTTTGTTTTGGGCTACTGGCACATGTCCAGCAAATCCTCAGCGCTCACCGATCGCCGCTTGGCCGCACGCGCCGCAGCACTACTCAGGGGAGCCTGCTGGGGCTTGCGCGGCGAGCCCGGCTGGCCATCACCGAGCCGCACCTTCTTGGCCACGGGCTTCGCGAACCGGGCCTGCATCTGGTCCACGCCGTCGTCGCCATCGCCATCGTTGTTGCTGCTGTTGGGTCGCTTCCTGCTGCCCACGAGCGGCGAGTGCTGGGCCATCAGCTTCTCCTTGAACGACGTGGATGCCGCTGCGTTCTGCTGTGCTGCGTCTCCCACCCTCGCGCTCTGCTGTGGTCGATGCCTGGCGGGGCATGCAACCACAATGACAACAACAACAACGCAGAAGATGATAACGATGAGCGGGTCAGGCGCGGGGTGCGTGAACAGTGAAGAAGAGCTGTTGTGGGGGGTTCAGAGTGTTCCGCACCGCTTTCGCACCGACGTACGGATGAGGTACTCGCCGTCATCGCCCAACAGCGAGAGCGAAGGAGTAGGTCCTGTCAACGAGAAGGTTCCTGCGCAGACACACCGTGGTGGTCATTGAGGTCAATATAAGAGCATCGTCCAGGAAGGCCTTCTTGCGAAGTGGAGTGCCTTTGTGTGATGTTTCCTCATCCGCGTCGTCCTCTGGTCCGGAAGTCCTGCGCTCTTGAGCGGTGTTGGCGTTGCGTGTTGATCCGGCAGTTGATGGCGGCCACCGCGAGTCCTCCTCGTCGCTCAAGCTGACCACCCCGCTTCGTCCTGTCATCATCACCACCACCACCATCACCATTGCACAACACAGCGCCCGTCAATATTAGACGTTGTTGTGACCAGCTGGTAAGCTGAACGGGGAAAGGCCTTGCCTTGTCGCTTCAGCTCGCGGATCTTCTTTTTCTTTTCGTTGAGGATCTGCACAAACTGTACTCCAGTGGGGTGAGCTGTGCCGTGCCGTGTCGCGTTTGAGCGCAGCTTGCAGTTGTCCGGACCTTGTTGTAGAGGTCCGACTCCATGGCCTTCTTTTCTTCAACCAGCACGTTGAGCTGGGCCAGGGCGCTGTCCCTCTGAGTGAACAGGGCCTCGTTCTGTGTGCGCAGCTCCTTGTTACTCCTCTGTGTGTCGTGCGTAACACAAACACGGGGGCGTGAGTCGAATGGGGCCTGGCCTTCAGGTGTCCCTCATAGGCCTGCGTGAGAGGTATACCTCGAGTACGGTCTGTCGATCAATGAGGCTGTCGAGGCACTGCTGCACCATGCCGCGACCGTCCTTCATTAGCGTGAGCGGCAGCGTGCCTTTGACCTGAGCGCACGTAGTCGAGTCATCATCAATAAATGGCTGCTTCATCATGTAGCGCATGATCTACGTCACCAAATCCTTACATCCTACATACCGAGAAGCCAACTTGTGATGACTCTTGGCCGAGCTTGATGCGCCACGTCAACTACATGAAAGAGAAAGAAGCCAATGAGTTTTTTCCTGATGTACGCGTAGTGGCTGGGCGGGTGGGGCGAGCGTACGTGGAGCTCGCTGGGCGATGGCTGGCTGAGGCGGTAGGAGAAGTGTTTCTTGGTGATGTCCTGCACGGTGAGAGCCCGCTTCGTGAGCTGCATGTACTCGTCGAGCTCCATCTCCGCGGGCTTGAGCGAGTTCTCTATGAACTCCTCCTCCGCTGGAAGGGGTCAACAAGAAGCGAACCACAAGGTCAGGACTTGAGTAGCTGGTGCATCAAAGAGGCGGGGTGCACTTACCTTGTCCATGCCACACCTTACATCCATCTGTAATGTGGATTTGGAACTCGGTGTCCCGCCAACTGCGATTTTGTAGAGGAACCTGAGGCGAAGTACGTGGTGACGTGGGTACTAAGGAAGGGCCAGAGTCTTACCTCGTTCGAAAATAGAAATGTCTGCCACCGAGCACGAAGCGAGTGAGGTGGCAATCTTCCATCTTTCCTGTAAATCAATTGGAGCTCTGCAACTTGAATTCCCAACCAAACGAAGAGCATTGCGGTTTTGGCGGGAACAGCTAGTCGACAGTAATGATCAACATTCCTTCTTCCTGTCCCTAGTGAGGTGGCTGGTGGTCGTGCGCCCATAGACTTGATAGAGCTTGTACAGCTGCTGGGCGTGGGACCAGCCACGCGGCCTTCACAAGCTCGGCAGCAGCTCAGATTTGGTGGGTGGGCGTTGAGTCCACCCATGAGACACGCTGCATCACGGCACACACCATCACCAGAACATGTGGGACACACGCCGATTGATGTGCTTTCGGACTGACCTTCTGAGTCACTGCGCCATCAACACTGTTTAGTAGTGATTGGGTTGTTGTTGAAGAACATCGCCAGGCCACTACTCGAGCTGCGCGAGCTCCTTATCGCTGGGCAGGCGGAGGGGCTGCACCACCACGCGCTTGGTCGACCAGCTCACGTAGGGCTTCAACTGCACTCAGCACAGAGAGCGGGGTAGCGAGTGCTTGAGTGAGCACAAAGCTGAACAGAGGAAAGGAGAGAATGGGAGGGTACAGGGCAGTCGGTGAGATCAGGAATAACGTAGACGGGCACCTTGGCCGGCACTACCCTGTAGCCACCTGGAAGATGGCGAATTGAATAAATGAGCAATCGGATTAATGATTAAAATTCAACGCTCGTCGGCGGCGGCAGCATTGGAGGGGTACGTGCCTTTCTTGGTGTGGAAGCCGAGAGAGCGGCAGCCAACGCCCTTGTACCATCCTCGGGGCGTCATCTTGGGGGTAAGCCGACCCTTGCCTTGGTTTGCGGAGACCTTGCCTCGGGTGAAGCCGGTCGTTCCGACCGTTGTGCGAGCACCCAGCCCGGTCCTTCGCGTCAAGCTTCCGAACACGCCCATCTCTCCTTCAGCAACGAATCTGTCTATCAATTGTTAATTCCCCTGGTCTGGAAAATAATCTTTTCTCTCTCTGCTTCTTGTGCACTCCCAAAAGACACGTGTGAGTCAGCCCCACGTTTCGAGGAAGGACACAAGCGCCACACCCGGAGAAGGTGACACAGCTGCAGATCGTGTTGCATCTTTTCCGAGAGACTTGGTACATCGCCACAACACTCATCGATGCGTTTTTCCTTCATGTTTCTGCGCAACAAAAGATGACGATTTTTCATCTTTTGAAGCTAACTTAAGACGATATATATTTGGCGATATGGCTCAATCGATTGATTTCCTTGTGGCATCAGTGGTCGTTGAATTAATCTCGAGATTGATTGTGTACCCCAGAGATGAAGCGAGAATCGGAAGATGAGCAGGGTGTGCGACGGCGACAGATCCCCATGAGCACCTCCAGCCCTGATGAAACCTCCTACAGCATAGTGGGCAAGGGCCGATCCGTCTCCACGTCCTCACTCGGTACGCTACGCGGGAGATTCTGCAATTCCTATTCAACGAGGAAGAGATTTTTTTTTTTTTTTTTGTAGCGCCTGCTCAGCGCACTCACCATTATGCTGTGCCGCACGACACGCACATGACACAACAGCTGATGGCGATGCGGACAATGGCTTGTTGTCACCACGAAAACTGAAGAACAAGCGCAAGCGCCACCACTCGATGCTCAAGCTTTGGCCGCACGAGCCAGAACCGTTCCTCGAGGAGACCGGCAGCCCTTTCTCCTTCCTCTACAAATCCCACGTTCGTACCCCCCAATCAGTCGCTCGCGCGCTGTCAGACTCACAGCCGCACGCTGCTCACCCCCACCGTGCCTGTACAGACGATCACCGGTCTCGCCATCACCGGACTATTTATTCGTACGCACCACTTCCCTTGTTGCTGTTGTTGTCGGCGTCGCCGCTGATGCTATGCTGCGCTATACGATCTCTTTTACTGACCTCTTATGTATGCAGTCTACCACTCGTTCTTGCGCGCTCCCTCCCCCGATCCCCTGGACGAAATCAAAGTGTACGCTCTCTCGCTGTGCATTCCAGCCATGTCGCGGGACTAACAACGCCAATTTGCGGCTCTTGGCGGTGCTGCTGTGTAGTGGCTTGGCCATCATGACGGTGGTGTTTTTGCTCTACTGCATGATCCAGCTTCGCGACGGTCTGCTTCTACGACCACACCCGGCGGTCTGGTGCGTTTGAGCGACCACTGCATCACCATGTTGTTGTTGTTGTTGTTGTTGTTGTTGTTGTTGTTGTTGTTTGGTACGAGGTCTGACTTATTTGGGCCATCGTACGATCATAGGCGTGTGGTACACGGAGCGGGTCTGTTGTACCTCCTCGCGCTGGTGTTCATCCTGGTCCAGAGCGAAAACAACGCCCGCCAGTTCCTCACCTTCTTCTATCCCGACCTCGGCAAGCCACCAGCCGCAAACGACCTGATCTATGCCTCGGGTAACTTGAATCATTAATCAACCAATCCATCCACCGAAGCTCAACCTCTTCTTCGGCCGTACTCCCGCAGTTTCTAAACCATTTCGGAAACGTTTCGTTCTTCTTTGCAGATTGTCGTATCTACACTCCCGAGCAGGAGAATCATTTCGCGCATGTCACCTCCGCGTGGCACGACATCTTCATCGGTACCCCTCCTACCTCTCGCTGGCATCATCATCAACTCCGGTCGCTGATCTGGCATGCCTCCGACCTCGTCTGCGACAGCGGCGCACGCCTTCGGGTGGTGGGCCAAGATGGTGATGCTGCGCGACTGGCGTCTCTGCTGGATCCTGGGGATCCTGTGGGAGCTCCTCGAGTACTCGTTCCAGCACATCCTCCCCAACTTCCACGAGTGCTGGTGGGGTGCGTGTGCTCCTCTCCTATTTTTTTTTTATTATTATTATTATTTGTTATTGTTCTATTATTTTTTTCTTTTTTAAATGGTAGATAATGGCTTTATTGTGACTAATTGGTTGGTTGTCGTAACTGCGCAGATCACTGGCTCATCGACCTGATGATCTGCAACCTCGCGGGCATGGTGCTCGGGATGGTCACTTGCCGATACCTCGAGTGTACGTTACAGTCCCACCACCGCCAGCACACGTGGATGCGTCTTGTGTGCTGCGTCGCTAAACACAACAGCCTTCGAAACGCCGACACGTCACCATATCAAAATTCTAGTCCGTCGATACGACTGGACGGGTGCGTCGGAGGGCCCGGCAGGCATCAGGACGCATCTCAAGCGCGCGCTGGCCCAGTTCTCGCCCATGCGATGGACCAGGTACGCCGAGCAGACGCTCGGGCAATTTCTTGGCCTCCGGGACTCCCGAGTCACTCATCATCTTCTTCTTCTTCTCAGGTATGAATGGTCCGTGTTTTCTTCGGTCCGTCGGTTCTTCATGGTGGCGATGATGATCGTCATGATGGAGGTCGTCGAGATGAACGGCTTCTTCCTCAAATATGTTTTGTGGTATTTATCCCTCCTCTCTCCTTTTTTCGCGATGGTGTTGCGTTCTGGTCTCGGACTGACTAACGAGTCGCGCCTACTGTGCAGGATTCCGCCGGCCAACCCGCTGAACACGATGCGTCTGCTGCTGTTCTGTCTTCTCTCCATTCCTGGTACGCGCGTGCGCCCACCACCAGCGACTCACTGTTTCGCGTGCGTAAGCAGCCCAATTGCAAAGTCTCATCGCGTGACACGCGTCCCACGTCGGCAGCCCTGCACGAATGGTACGCCTACGTGGTGGCCTTTGAGAAGACGCAGACCCGCCGACTCGGCAAGGACATGTGGCTGGTCATCGCCATCATGGGCGTCGAGGTACGCGCGACCCACCCAACTGAACTCCCCCGGCCCTCTACTCTATCGCGCCGCACGTATTCGGCTCACATACGTGTGTGTGTGTGTTTGCGTGCGTGCGTGTGTGTGCGTGTGTGTGTGGTGCGCACCTTGCTGTTTGGTCGATCGACAGTTTGCCGTGTGCATGAAGTTTGGGTGGCGTTTGTTCATGGTGGTGCCGCCGACGCCGGTCATCTGGGGTTGGACCCTGTCGGCCATCCTCCTGCTCATTTGGGTGGCGCTCCGCTTCGGCATGGCGCCCACACTCCAGTACGCCCCCACTCCCCAAGGCCTCGCCCATCAAACCACCATCCAACCAACCTCCACTCTTCTTCTTCTTCTTCAGGAGCGGCAAGAAGAAGAGTCCTTGGCGAGTGACTGGCATGAACCTGTTGTTCGTGGTACGTGTCTTTCTTTCTTGCACACCTTGACAAAGGTCTGCGTGGCAGCTGACGTGTCTTTTCCTCTCCTGTTTATGTGTAGGTTGCGCTGCTGCCGTTGGTGTGGCTGATCTACACCCAGGACGTGGGCTACGGCGAGGTGGGCCGGGCCATCCTCGCCAACCAGACGGCCCTCCCCCATGTTGGTGCCTGAGACTCGACAGGTTCCCCCAATGAACAACATTTACTGCAATAATAAGAATAAGAATAATAAAATATAACAACTCGAGAGTTCTCTTCATTATTTTGCCTGTATGTCATTGCACGGCGTTGTGGGGCTTGTAGTGTGGTGTGGTGTTCGGGTGGCTTGATGGTTGTTGCCTTAAGGCCTAAGACTGCTCCTCCGGGACCAGCGGGAAGCCCCACTTGCGGGCGATGCGATAGATGACATTCTCCACATACCTGACCAAGGCGTTTAGAACGTCTTGCGCGCACCACACCGCACACGACACACACCACCACCAAACAGGTGTAGGCGGGCATGAGAAGTACCAGTGGAACGACTTGCAGTGGAGCTTCTGCCGCAGCTCGTGTCGGGAGGCCAGACCGGGCAGCCGTCGCAGGCGGTGGTCGCTGAGACCCGAACTCTCCGACAGGTGCTTCATCACGCTGTCTCCGTACGAGTCCATCCACACCTGGTACCACTCTGTCTGTCAGTCATCGCTCTTCGCTCTTTATTTTCGCTCACCGCCCCTTCGCTTTCGTTCTTTCACTCGCACCAGGGGGGAGGGAGCAAGTACCTGGGCGAACCGCGCCTTGTTGCGGGCGACGAAGGTGGTGTCCTCGAAGCGATAGGCGCCGCGGGTGCGGGTGTCGTTGGCCCAGTAGATGTGGCCGATGCGGGTGCACGGAATGACGTAGGCGCCGGTGCCGCACATCCAGGCCTTGGCCGCGATCTCGATGTTTTCCACGCCCCAGATCTCGAGGCCCGGGTCGTACTTGCCCACCTGCTCCCACCACTTGCGCGCCACGCCGAACGCCGCGCCCAGGATCGACGCGGTCTCGATCGGCGCCGCGGTGATGTTGGCCTCGGGCGGGCTGCCGCTCCACTTGAACTCGAGGTCGCGCACGCGCAGGGTCACCAGGTGCAGGCTCGGGTGCATCGACTCCCACTTCTGGGTGCGCGGGTCGATGCCCTCGATCACGGCCGACACTATGCTGTCCGGGTGGTTCTGCAGGTGGAGCAGGAACGGCTCGGCCCAGCGCTCGGTCACCTCCATGTGGCTGTCCAGGAAGACGACGACGTCGCCCGTGGACCGGTCGGCGCCGGTCATGCGCGCGCCGGCCACGCCCAGCCCGCGCTTGTTGTACACGACGCGCACCTTGGAGTAGGTGCGCGACATGTAGCGCCGCACGGGCTGGTCGCGACTGGCGTCGTCGACGATCACGATGTCGCGCAGCAGGTGGCCCGGCGTGTGCTTGAGGATCGAACGCACCGTGTTCTCAAGCAGCGTCGGATCTTCGTCGAGGGCCGTGATCACCACCTACATACATGTATGTGTCGTGTGCGCACACGTGTGGCGTGTCAACAACACGTGTTGTTGATGTTTGGTTGGTGATGTGGTTGGGCGTACGGAGAGCGAAGGCAGGCCGTGTGGGTAGACGATGGCGTCGCAGCCCTGGGGCCGTAGGACGTCTGCAGGCGTGTAGGCCAGGGCGAGGCTTGACATCAGGCCTATGAGGCATAGCGCCACAAGGGCACAGGTGTAGTGATGATGAAACCTCATCCTCTCGTTTGGGTCTGGTTGTGTCTGGTTGTGCTTTGCTTGATCAAGAGTTTGTACGCAAGTGCGAATGTGATGAAAACATGTTGTGGGGCTCGAGCTTTGAGGCTCATGTTGGAGTGGTGGACTGTCTCACACGGGCCAATCGAGGGATAGGGATTACGACACCACTTCCACTCCCTGGCCTTCACGCGAACAACACACCCGCCACGGTTCTCTCGGCGGAGGAGACCAGTCTGGTGACGTGGCATAGCTACCACGCCAGCAGTTCACTCCCATCAACTCCCACGACGCCTAACGCCCACAACAAGGTTGGCTGACCGTAGCCCAGGACACTCGCCAGGCCCAACTTGTTTTTTGGGAATGCTGTCTTTGGATTAGGAAACAGTTTCGTCATTTGCAAAAAAACGAAAATGTGTCGACTAACGTTAGGAAAGAAGAAGGCTTTTTCCTTCGTTCTCGAAGTCGTGGGCGCATTGTCTGAACGTTTTGCTCCGGTGCGTGGGGTCTGGTCTGCCGCGTTGTGCCTCGTACTTTGCAAAGACTGCTTGGGGGCGCCACTACGGCACACTAACCCGGAGTGCGGGCGCAGAGAATGACTTCGCTGCGGTGGGCCTGCCTCGCGGCGGTGTTGCTGTTGGCTCTCGTGTGCGCCACGGCCTCCGCCGGCCAGACGCGGAGGTTCCTCCACATCACCGACATCCACTGGGGTACATCTTTCTTACAACCGTTATTTCGTTTTATTATATTGAGGAACTGTTAATTTTAATAGCTTTTTATTGTAAAATATTAATTATAATTGTTTATATTTCATCTGTGCAGATAAGTTCTACGTGGTGGGCACCAGCGTGACGGACCTGTGCCACTCCCACGGCGGTCGCCGGACCCTCGTGGCCGCAGACGACCAGGCTGGGACCTTCGGCGCTCGCGGTTCGTTTTCTCACATTTTCCTTTTTGGCAATTATTTATCTTCATTTATTTGTGTGAAAAAATAGTAATAAGTAATTACTTGTTTCCTTTTGAGGGTTTATTATCACTGCTTTTTATTTTTATTTTTATTTATTTATTTTTACGGACACAGGGTGCGACTCGCCGTACCCGCTCGTGACCGCGGCCCTGCAGTTCGCTCGCTCCCTGGGACCTCTTGACTTTGTGGTGTGGACCGGCGACAACGCGAGGCACAACCGCGACAAGGCCTTCCTCCCCACCTCCCAGGACGAGATCCTCTACGAGAACACCCAGGTACCGCACACACCGCACACGCACACACGCACACGCACACTCACGCGCTTCGCACACACAGGTGACGCAATGGATGCAGCAGTCGTTCCCGTCGCTGACGCTCGTGCCGTCGATCGGCAACAACGACGTCTACCCGCACGACAGCCTCGGCCCCGGCCCCAACGCGGTACACGATTGTGTCACCCTCCGCTCCACCACCACCAAACAAACAAACAAACAAACAAACAAACAAACAAGCAAACCACAACGCGGTGCTGACGCTGGTGCTGGTGATGGCTGGGTCGGCGCAGATTTTGTCGAACTTGACGGCCAACTGGAGGCAGTGGCTGAGCCCGGCCAGCCAGCAGACCATGAGCCAGGGCGGCTACTTCGCCACCCAGGTGGCTCCCGGACTCCAGAGTAACTTCCCCCCTATCACCCCCATAACCAAACCCTTGCTGACGACACGACACGACACGACACGACACGACACGACCAACGACACGATACGCACCACCGCACACGCGCATGATCGCACGGGTAGTCATTTCGCTCAACACGATCTACTGGGCCAGCGTACGTAACAACCATCAATATCAGTCGCGCGCGTGCCTCGAGGTGGCAGAGGGGCACTCACCCTTTCTTCTTCTCTGTTGGGTGCGTGCAGTTCAACACGGAGACCAAGTCGTGCAGCCACAACAAGTACCCCGGCGCCCAGCAGTTCGCGTGGCTCGACCAGACCCTCAGCGCCATCCGCCAGAGCGGCCAGAAGGTGCGTGCGCGCCTCCCTTCATCGCCGCCACTATCCCGCTCACTTTCATCGCACCTCACACCCGTGCCCTCCAATCCACCTTGCAGGCCTACCTCACGGGCCACGTTCCGCCCCACAAGGACTACTACTTTGACTCGTGCCTGGCGGCCTACGAAACCATCACCGCCAACTACGCCGACATCATCGTCGGCCACCTCTTCGGCCACAAGCACTCGGTACCCACCACACAATTTATTTATTTTATTTTATTTTTTTATTCATTAATTCATTATTGTTCCTTGTTATTTATTTGTATTTTATTTATTTATTTGTATTTTATTTATGTGCAGGATCACTTGTACGTGCTGAAGAACCAGGCGGGTGCCATCCTGGTGGCCCCCTCGGTGCTGCCGCAGTACAACCCGTCGCTGCGCGTGATCGAGTACGACTCGTCGTCGTACGAGATCATGAACGTGATCACCTACTGGGCCAACCTCGACGCCGCCAACGCGCAGGGCAGCCTGACGTTCAAGAAAGAGTACGACATGGTCTCAGCGTACGGCCTCTCGGCGCCGCTCGACACGGCTCAGTGGCTCGACATGAAGCAGAAGACCGACAACGACCCGGCCATGGCCAAGCTCTACGGGTTCTACAAGTACGTGAGCAGCGGCATGACCAAGGCCACCCACATCCCCGGCCACCCCAACTGCTGAGCGCGGAATCGACCACCCGCGGGTGGAAAAATAAAAAACGTTAATAAAGGCTGACAATTTTGGACGCGGGCGAGCAACACTCAACACGCGCCTCTCACGTTCTCTCAATCCCACAGGCGGCGAGGAGGTGCGGAGTGATTTACACTGACCTCCTCGCCACCCGTGACATTGAGAGGGGATGAGGGTCCCGTAGTTGTGTTCTTGTTCTGGGCGATGGATGATCGACGTGGTCGTCTCGAAGGCAGGGCCGCGGTGGTCGCGTGGTCGTCTCGAAGGCTTGATGGTCGCGTGGTCGTCTGGAAGGCTTGATGGTCGCGTGGTCGTCTCGAAGGCTTGATGGTCGCGTGGTCGTCTCGAAGGCTTGATGGTCGCGTGGTCGTCTCGAAGGCTTGATGGTCGCGTGGTCGTCTCGAAGGCTTGATGGTCGCGTGGTCGTCTCGAAGGCTTGATGGTCGCGTGGTCGTCTCGAAGGCTTGATGGTCGCGTGGTCGTCTCGAAGGCTTGATGGTCGCGGTCGCGGCAGAGGGCGTCGAAGGCTTGATGGTCGCGGTCGCGGCAGAGGGCGTCGAAGGCTTGATGGTCGCGGTCGCGGCAGAGGGCGTCGAAGGCTTGATGGTCGCGGTCGCGGCAGAGGGCGTCGAAGGCTTGATGGTCGCGGTCGCGGCAGAGGGCGTCGAAGGCTTGATGGTCGCGGTCGCGGCAGAGGGCGTCGGTCGTGTGGTCGCGGTCGCGGCAGAGGGCGTCGAAGGCTTGATGGTCGCGGTCGCGGCAGAGGGCGTCGAAGGCTTGATGGTCGCGGTCGCGGCAGAGGGCGTCGAAGGCTTGATGGTCGCGGTCGCGGCAGAGGGCGTCGAAGGCTTGATGGTCGCGGTCGCGGCAGAGGGCGTCGAAGGCTTGATGGTCGCGGTCGCGGCAGAGGGCGTCGGTCGTGTGGGTCTTCGGGCGGTTCGAGAGCGTGTTCATTATGGTCATGGGCGGGAGCACAGGGCTGACTCGTCTGGAAGCAGGATAGGGCAAGCGAACGGGGAGAGTAGGGGAGCAGAGGAAGAAAACGCAGGGAGAGGCACGGCAGTCGTCGTCGTCAGGTCAAGTTGGCTGAATGGCGAGTTGGGCGGTGAGCAAGCGCAAGGCGGGCGAGTTAGGTCAATGCAACTGGTGGAGTCGGGGCGGCGGTGCGTAGAGGTCGTTGTGGAGAGGTCGGTGCTGGTGTATCGGGGGGGGGGGCGGAGTTGCGGGCACTGTTCGTAGGCCGGGGTCCACGAGGCAGGCCTGAAGGGGCAGAGCGGGGGGCGCTTGGTTGAATGACTGGGAAAGGAGGTAGGAGAAAGGTCGTCGTAGCGTAGGTAGGGTAGGGTAGGTCCAGGAACTTGGGTGGATACTTCGGGAGGGTCGGAGGCACGTAGGTAGGGATCCACGGGGCAGTCTGAAGGGGAGGAGCAGGGTAGGGGTTGAGTGCAGAATGGCTTTGGCAGCGTCGTCGGTCGGGGGTCCACACGTAGAAGGCGTCGGTCGGGGGTCCACACGTAGAAGGCGTCGGTCGGGGGTCCACACGTAGAAGGCGTCGGTCGGGGGTCCACACGTAGAAGGCGTCGGTCGGGGGTCCACACGTAGAAGGCGTCGGTCGGGGGTCCACACGTAGAAGGCGTCGGTCGGTCGGTCAGAATGAAGCGGGCACGTAAGTCGGTTGGTCGGAATGAAGCGGGGCACGTAGGTCGGTCGGTCGGAATGAAGCGGGGCACGTAGGTCGAGGGTCCACGGGATCTGGAGAACAGGGCAAGGCGGGGCAGGGAACACGAAGCTTGGCGAGAATGTACCGTTGGGGCGTGATGAAGAAGAAGAGAGGTGAAGAAGATGCGGAGGCGGAAGACGGGGTGTAGGGCCGAGAACAGAAAGGCTGTGAAAGGAGGGAGTGATGAATCGGAGCGGAGGAGGAGGGGCGCTGTCGAACTCGGTCGCCACCGGTGTCGAGCGTCGTTACGTACGTGAGGGGGTCTGCTGATTAGCTACGATCATGCGCGCCAGGCGGAATGAGCTCTCGATGGTCTCGGTGCGCGAGTACGATGACTGTGCGAAGTCACGGCACCATCGCTTCCTGCTGCGGGGCAGCTGACCACCGGGGACGATTGGATGGACTCGAGCGCGAGCGAGAATGGAGGCTCGGCTATCCACCACGAAGGAGGATCGACTCAGGAGCACGAGGGACAGGTGCGTGGGATCCGCGCTGGTTGAAAGGCATTCTGCAGAGAAATTTGCTGCATAGTTGCGATCCAGACGCATTCGAGCTTCGGACCCGCGAATCGGATGTGTTGATGGGCGCGAGGATGAAATTAGGAGGGACGGAAAGGGCAGATTCGAGACTAGAGCATCGAAACAGCCATCGAGAGCGCGAATCGCCGAACGGAGGTTAGAGAGGGTGGCATGTTCTCGCGAGTGAGCATCTCGCGTCGCGAGTGGTCCACCGAAGGGGCGAAAGAAGAATGTAGGGAACGGCGTGAGGGGAGGGGTTGTGCGTTGAGACGCGAGGGTGTGAAATCGGTGAATGGTTTACTCGACTAGCAGCACCATGTCGGTGGTGGGTAGTGAACTGTACAGGGTGTGAATCGAAAATGCCTCTTGCCGTTTCGTCACCGCCATTTATACTTAACCATGTCGACACAATATCCCATTCTACGACTTTTCTACAACTCGGCGATTGGCCGAAATTGTTGTTTCTTTTGCTCGGAATTTTCCCGACTTGTGCAATCATGGATAATGAGAAGTGGTGGGATTCGAACTCAGGGCTCGGGAGAAGGCGGCGGATTTCGGGCTGAAACACTACATTGCCTCAAGTGAGACATTCGGCCTGATTCTCCTAGACATTATGTGTTGACATGTCCCCCCTATCGCCAATCTCATCTCCGTGGGCGCCCGCAGACGACCACCATGATCCTCTCTTCTACCCCGTGAGCTCTAACGCCTGCCATTACTCCAACACCACCATCAACACACCAGAACAAGAACACGAACAGACCTCCAGCCGGGGAATGCAGAGCACGTCAGCACAGAAAGACCTCGATCGAGCCACGGGCGGCGCTGTCGGCCACCAAGATGGTGACGATGGAGGGCTCGGCGGCGAGCGAGCGCCGTCGCCGACCATGGAGAAGCGGTCGCCGTCGGGCGTGTTCGCCTTGGGCTGGAAGAGGAGCCCATCATCGAGCGCGACACCGGGTTCAAGCGGCGGCTCAAGCGGCTCCTCGGCATCTTCGTCTTTCGACAGAGCTACCTCGACCTCGCCAACGTTCACATCGACGCCGCCGAAAGGTACGATGACGCTGCCAGCCTGGGTTACGAGAAATTGAGAACTGACGACGTGTGGTGCAGGAGGGCGCGGTTGGTGGGCGAATGGCAGAACTACGGCGTGCTGATGGCCCTCATCGCCGGCTTCGCCGTCCAGATCTATATGGACCCGCCGCAGACCAAGGTCGACGGCAACGCCACCTGGATGCCCACGCTCTTCGGTACGCACACCGCACACGCACACCGCATACGCACACCGCACACCGCACACGCACTGCCGCACACAGGAGCAAGATGCGCTGACCTCCAGTGATCGTTATAGGTATCTTCATCGTGGTGGCGTTGGCGTCCAACTTCTTCGGCATCCTGCTGACGCTCTCGTTCTACCGGGCGCTGAACGCGATCCCCGATCGGAAGAACAAGAAGTTCATCCGCTCGCTCTCCTTCGTGCTCGGCATCCCCACGATCTTCCTCATGCTGGGCGTCATCTCCTTCTGCGCGGCCATGGTCGTTGCCGCTCGACTCCTCTATGACGACGTAAGCAATTACCACTTCCACTTGCGCGTGTCGTGCGCGTCACCACTCGCGTGCCATGCGCGTGCCGTGCGGTGCGCGACAACATGTTGTGTGTCGTGCGTTTGTGGGTGTGTGGTGTTTGTGCCGTCGCTAACGCTGGGGGGGGGAAAGGCCATCTTCATCTTCATCTGTGTGCTCACGGGGTGCATCTGCCTGGTGTGGCTGCTCATACACCTCTACACGCCACTCGTCCTGCGTGCCCTCCGCTCCGCCTGATACCTGTACAGAAGTGGATTTCTACAATGAAAATATATTTATTTTCTATTTCTTTATTCTTTATTATTTGTTCTTTATTACGTCGAGTTATGGAAATCATTTTCATTATTTATTTTCATTTATTATTAGTTGGCCTTCTTGTCGAGCCCGTGCTCTGTGGTTGTGGTGTGTGCCCTTTTCTTGGAAGCCGCGGTACCAGAGACTCGAGCACCAGCCTTGCGCACCAGTAACGGCCGCGAACCAGACTTTAGGAGATCACTGGAGATGCGACGCTTGACCAGAACCACCTCGGCCGCTGCTGCCGTCGACGGCGTCGTTATGCGCCAGTGCGGTCGCTCTGGTCTCGGAGCCGCCCGCCGCCTGGTGTTGGCACCGTCACCCGTCTCCTCCTCCTTCTCTTCCTCTTTCGCTTTGCTCTCGTCCCCCACCGGCGTACTCGCCACCCCCTTCCGACCGCTGCCTCCCCTTCTCGCTCGTCGCTTCTCTGCAACCACTACAACATCAACCTCATCCTCTTCGCCATCTCCTTCATCTCCATCTCCTTCATCTTCATCTTCATCTTTGTCGGCGGTCGCGAGTAGCGAGTCCTGGGCCGAGCGGGCCAAGGCCGGCGCAAAGGCCATGTGGGCCCAGTACTGGGGCGGCACGCGGCAGCTCTGGGTCGACGCCGGCGCGGCTCGTGCCCTGCGGCGCCGGGTTCGCGAGTCCATGGCCAGCGGCGGGGTGGCAGCCGACGGGTCGGTGGCGCTGAGCCGGCGGGAGACGCGGTTCGTGCGTCGGGTGGCTGACGACGTGCGCGCGCTGGTGCCCTTCCTCGCCTTCTTCATGCTCCCCTTCTCGGCCTACGCCCTGCCCGTCATCGTCCGCTTCTTCCCCGGCTTCCTTCCCTCCACGTACCACTCTTCCAGGTACAGACCGCACACGACACACGACACGCACCACCGCACACACGGTGCGACACGCACGGATGTGTGGCTGACGAGGGGTGTGTCAGCTATCGGGTGGCGCAGATGCAGAAGCGGCAGAAGGTCAAGGTGGAGGCCGCCCGCCAGCTGCGCGACGCCCTCAGCGAGCGACTGCTCGCCACGGAGGGTCCGTCGGCCCGCGAACGCGACCTCCTCCTCGACTTCATTCACCGGGTTCGCACCCACCATCGCGTTCTTCGTTCATTTCTTCTTCGTTCTTTCAAGTGGAGCTGATGGTGGTGCTGTGACGTCAGCAGGCAGCAGCCGGAGAAGCGATTCCGCTGACGCAGCTGCGACCGCTCGACCGCTACTTCGCGACGCACTTGAAGCTGCTGGACCTGGAGCCGAGGCGATCGAGCGGAGCCTCGCTGGGGTCGTGGCTGGGCTCGACGCTGTGGCTGTGCCCGGCGGAGCTGCGCGCCCTGTGCACCTTCTATGGCCTCTCGGCGCTGCCCCTCCCCACCTTCGACCACTGCGCCAACCAGCTCATCCTCCACGCCTCCCGCATCCAGCACGACGACAAGGTGTGTGTGTGCGGCGTGTGTCGTGTCGTGCGGTGTGCAACGTGTGTGTCGTGCGGCGTGTACTGACCATCGCCGTGTCGTGCGTGCAGCTGTTGGTGCAGGAGGGAGACAGGTGGCCGACTGAGCTGACGGACGAGGAGCTGCTGGAGGCGTGCGACGAGCGCGGTCTGCCCACCGACGTCACCGAGCGCGATCGGTTGGTGGCCCAGATCAACCAGTGGCTCGCCTTCCGCCGGCCACCTCCGCCCGTCTCTGCCGAACTCACCCTCTTCGCGCCCGCTCTCGCCACCAACACCAGAGCCAAGTGAAAAGAAAAGAAAAAGAAAACACGACTTTTCTCGCCAAGGTTGCGATTGATTAATCATTCAACCAAGATGATCCGAAGAAGTGCACTCCAGGAGACGACCTGCCGAGGCTGGACGAAGAGGTCACAAAGGGGCCTGTTCGCTGGCCGCACCGTGGTCTTCGGCAACCAAATCAGTTTCTCGCACAAGCTGTACGGCCCGCCCCCCTCCGGCTAATTTTGTATCAATTTTTAATCGCAACAATTTGATGCAGCACGCGACGGACGTGGAAGCCCAACGTGCACAAGAAGAAGCTCTTCAGTGAGCTGCTGAACGAAACATTCCACATCAATGTGACGACGGCAGCTCTCCGCACTATCGACAAGATGGGCGGGCTGGACAACTACATCCTCTACACCAAGGACCATAAGCTTGACTCGCTGTTCGGCCTGCAGCTCAAGGAGCGGCTCAAGGAGGTGCCCTCTCCCTTCTCACATCATTAAACTCCGATTTCTGCCGCTACGCGCCCGCTGCTCGCTCCATCTTTCATCTTTCAACATGAGTGAAGTGGCTTGTCCGTCCGCTTCCCATCCGTGCCACCATGCGAGCCTGCTCTACCCGCCATGTGTTTGCTCACGCTACTCGCTACTGCTGATGGTGTACCACTAGGTGTACGAGCTGAAGCACGGCGTCAAGTTCCAGGCGAAGGCAGCCCCGGCTGTGTCGGTCAAGGACCAGTGGCAGCAGATCATCGACAACTACAACCGAAAGAAGGAGGGTTCTTCTTCTTCCTCCTCCTCCACCGCCTCCGCGACGTCCTCCCCTCCTCCCGTAGCGCAGCGCGAGCAGAGCGAGGTGGTGTGAGTGTTGTCCTGTTGCACACGTACACAATACAATGGATACTAATTCACACCAATCCGGCCCAATCGTGTGTGTGCGTGCGTGTGCGCACGACACACGCACACAGGGATTGTGTGGCAATGCAACGCGGTTGAACCTAACATCCCTTTTATGGCATTTGACGTCCTTGGTGCAAAAATGCACCAGACCGTTACGCTTCTGTGTCGACGAAGGCAACCACAACGGAAACGACATCATCATCAACAACAACTACGGCGTCGTCAGTCTTCCTCAAGTGAGGAGTGTCAGATCAGTCCTCCCTCCCCACCTCGCAACAGATCTTTAGCCTTTTCGGGCGAGTGCCGCAATGAAGAGGCTAAACTTTAAGTCCAACAAGGAGACATCTCGACGGTACACCCTCGAACAACAGGACCGGTATGTCGAAGTCATGGAGCAGGTCCAACCAGCCAAGAAGAAGGTAGTGCACCGCCCCTCTTCCTTTCTCGAAGCCCAAAGCATAAACAACAGAAAGAAAGAAACAAGCAAATCGGTTTTTATTTATTGATTTATTATATTGATTTATTTTGGTCGCAGGGCAACCTGTTGAAGCTAGACCTGGTTGGTCAGAGGTATGTTTACATGTCGGACTGTCCCCGCACACGCGTACCACCGCACACGCACACCACCGCACACGCACACGCACACGCGCACCACCGCACACGCACACGCACACGCGCACTCTATCGCACACGCACCACCGCACACGTGCATACGTCCCACCGCTAATGCCGGCCTCCCACCGCAGCAATTCCACGCACACGAAGCCGGCCAAGCGCGAGGGCCACCTCTTCGAACACTTCATCGTGGTCGGCCCGTCGGCTTTGAGCATGGAGCCATCGTCATCTTCGTCATCTTCATCATCGTCCACTTCCACCTCCTCGTCATCGACATCGCTAACCGATCTCGCTGGCATCATCTCGTCATCGTCGTCCACATCGCCCTCGCCATCATCACCGTCGTCCCGCCCGCGGTCGAGGCTGCTGACATTGACCCGACCAACCCAACCGCCCGCGCCCGCGCCCGCGCCCTTCGCCGTCGCCGCCGAAGACGTGCGGGCGCCCGAACTGATCTTCAAATTCCCCAACATTCCGCTGTCGTCGGACCAGGTCGGCCGCTTCTGCTTCCCGCACGGCGTGCCGACCAAGGACATCCTGGCCTCGCACTCGATGAGCGCCGAAAACGAGATCGTCTTTGACTCGCTCAAGCGGATCCAGAGCTCCCACTTCTCCTACGTGTTCCGCATCACCGCCGGCGACACGGTCCTCTACGGCGTCTGCGTTCGTCGCCTCGAAATGCTCGAGGTTCGTGTCGTGTCTTGATCGTTGTGTGTCGTGCAATGTGTGCGTGTGCGATGATGATGACGTGTGTGTCGTGTGCGACTGACGATGGGGTTTGGCTGTGCAGAGGAGGCCGACGTTCGCGAGGAAGGCGGCGCCGGTGGTGATTGCTACGACGCCCGAAGGCAATCAGGAGGTGGCTGTGGGGGAAGATATGGGCGAGCGGGAGGAGGTGGGGGTGGAGGGCGCGGTGCGCTCGCGCGGCGGCCAACGGACCAACAAGACCAGCACGCTCCGCTGCTACTGCCTCCTCTCCCGCTTCCCCTTCTTCGAACTCCACTTCTCCGTCCTCTACAGCGTTCTGGGTACCTTGCGCCAACCCCCCCCCTCCTCTGTCACCACCTCCTACATCCGCTACTCGGCTTTGCTTTTATATTTGTCGACACTGAACATTGCCACGTCAGCGGCCGAGCGACTGCTGCAGATCGGAATGAGCGGGCTGGACGACGACGACGAGCTGCTGCAGCAGCCGACGACGCCGCCCGCGAAGGTCACCGGAAACGGCGGCGCTGTTGACCCGTTGAGCGGCTTCGCGGACGACAACATGGTGATCCAGGTGGTCAAGGCCTACTACGAGGTCCTCCTCAACGAGGAAGCCGCGGCGTCGGGCCTCTCCTTCACCCTCCCCGACCCCCTCCAGCAGAACTACACCTGTCCGGTGCGTGTGCGTGTCGTGTGCCGTGTGTCGTGTGCCGTGTGCCGTGTGCCGTGTGCCGTGTGCGGCTTGGCTGACATGGTCAGGTCACCGGCAGGTGGGTGACGAGGACACGATGATGGCCGAGTGGGGCGTGCCGTGCATCTGCCGGGCGTTTTCGCTCACCGACTTCATGTTCCTCCTGCGCGCGCTCCTCACCGAATGCTCCGTCATCGTCGTCTGCGAAAACCTGGGCGTCCTCTCCTGCATCATGTATGCACAACCCACTCCCGCGTGTGCGAGTGCGTGTGTGTGTGCGCGTGCGATGCACCCAACAACTCACCGCACACGCACAACCGCACTCGCCGCACGACATGAAGGCTGTCGATGGCCACGCTGCTGCGACCGTTCGTGTGGCAGGGCGTGTTCATTCCGATCCTGCCGGCGGGGTTGATCGAGGTGATCGAGTCGCCGGTGCCCTACCTGGTGGGCGTGCAGCGGCTCGAGGGCGAGCGGCTGCGGACGGTCGGTGAGTGCCTGGTCGTCAATTGCAACACCAACTCGCTCCTCCTACCGCCCGTCTTCCCGCCCTTCCCCTTCGACGCCAAACTGTACAGTTCCTCCTTTTCGCGCGTGTGCGTGTGCGATGGTGTGTGCGGTTTGTGTCTTGTCGTGTCGCATTAGAAATGACACGACACACACGACACCACACGCGCAGGAAGCGAGAGCTGAAGCAGGTGTACGCCGAGTTGGCGCCCAATGCGGGCAACGCGAAGGCGGATGAGAAGAACACAACCGACTGGACCCTCTACCCGACCCGCAACACGCCTGCCGACAAGCTCGCCGTCCACCGACTCCTTGCGGTGCGCCTTTGCGCCCCTTTTTGGTCGAGTGATGGTGACTTACCGTGTGTCGTGCGGCGTGTGTCGTGTGTGTGTGTGTGTGTTTGTCGCGTTGTGTGTGTGTTTCCAGGTGTTGCGTTCGTTCCACCAGGAGCTGATGGACAGCATCACAGAAAAGATCGCCGTGGTGGGCCTCGTGGACTTCAACTTCGAGAACGAGAAGCACATGGCCGACCTCCTCAAGCTGTGGACCAAAGAGGTTTGCACTCTCTCCCCCAACAAGCTATGCGTGTTGCTCACGCGTGTGTCGTGTCGTGTCGTGCTTGGTGTGCGGTGCAGGAGGCGCGACAGTTCTTCCAGCGGCTGCTGCAGTCGCAGATGTTCGCAATGTTCTCGGACATGCTTATGCGCGCGCTGTGGGAGAAGGAGAGCGAGCGGCAGCGCAACGTGCTCGACCAGATCCTGGCCATGCTGGGCGAGGAGGACCGCCAGCAGGCCGGCATCGTGTCGGTGCTCAAGATCTACGAGACGCTCAACGAGGCCGACCTGGAAGAGACCGCGCGCCTCGAGGCCACGCTCCGCCAGTCGTCGTCGCGCATCTCGTCTCTGGCCGACTCCAAGCGCAAGGTCGAGGCCGAGCTGCGAGCCCTCGCGGCTCGCCTGGCCCGACTCGGCGACCATCACATCAATGACAACGGTGACGACGATGACAAGCGAAACGACGTTGGCGAGGGAGGTGAGGGTTGATGTGCAATCACCATTGACAAAAAGTAAACCATCATCCTTGAGTGTAGTGAGGAGAAAGTATGATGTTGTCTTTTGAACGAGTCGCTACGCGCGATGTAGCGATGTGCAAGGCATGTACAGAGGAAGAAGAGAAAAGAGGGCAACTACTTGGCCTTGGTGGTTTGCTTGCTCTTGGGCTGCGCCTTGTTGGCCTCCTTCTTGTTCTTCTTCTCGCCGTTCGCCTTGGGCTTCTGGGCACCGTTGGCCTCCTTGGGCTGCTGCTTCTTGGGGGCGTTGGCCTCCTTAGGCTGCTGCTTCTTGGCCTTCTTGGCCTTCTTCTCGGGGTTCGAGTCCGTCTTCTTCTGCTTCTTCTCTTCCGACTTCTCCTCGGAGAAGAAGATGAGCTCCTTCACCTCACCGAGGAGTAGGGCCGCGAGCACCGACGAGCCAATGCAGTACGGCACCAAGTAGAGCAGGGCAGGCTGCGCATTGTTGTTGTTGTGTGTGTGTGTGTGTGTGTGTGTTTGTCGTCAGCGCCGATGAGCATCAGCGTGTTTGGTTGTAGTGCGGGATCAAGGTACCTGAGCGGCCTTGAACACGTGCATGACGCCGATGGTGGTGGCCATGCCCAGGAAGTAGCCGACGTAGGTGAAATTGAAGTAGGGCTTGGGGAAGTTCTTCTTCGCCTTCTGCTTCCTCGCGCGGACCACGTCGAACCTCAGCATGAGAGCGATGAAGATGCCTACAACACAACACAACACAACACAACACAACACAACACAACACAACACAACACAACACAACACAACACAACACAACAACAGGGACAAGGTCAGGCCAGCCACAGATGAAAAAAAGATGAGAAGATGGGCGCAGAAAAGTAGCGCACCAGGAATGACGATGTCGCCCAGACCGAGCATACTGAAGTGGAGCTGCTCGGCAAAGACGTCCTTGGGCCACAGGAGCTTGACGGGCGCGTCGAAGGACTTGGCCACGGTCACCATCACGTCGGTGCCGAACACCCAGAAGATGTCGTACACGAAGAGACCGGACTACACGCAAATCGCCAAAATCAAGATTCGAAATTAGCACATTTAAATAAAAGAAAGAATGGATTGAATGAATGAATGAATGAATGAATGGTACGTACGAGCAGAATGCAGCCGGTTTGGAAGCTGCCGAGGGAGAGAAGGGCAATGCCCTGGATGGAGAAGGCCAGCCCGAGGATGTTGTTGGCGATCCAGTGCTTGGTGAGAACGTACCAGGCGCCGATGCCGGTGGCGAGCACGAGGGCGAAGATGTCGATCACGGTCCACTCGAAGGCGACCGAGAAGAGGCTGAAGGTCTTGGGCTTCTCATCTTGCAGCGACTTGGAGAAGAAGGGGGCGATGAATGGCCGCAGGGTGGCACCGACGGCCATGACGCCGAACACGAGGAAGTAGAGTGTCAGGAGCATGTTGATGTACTCCTTGGAGAAGAGCTTGAACAAGAGGTAGAGCCCGAACAGCACGCAGCTGCCCACGACGGGAAACATGTAGGCGTCCTTGGCCTTCATCGTCTCCACCTTCGGCCCGCGACGCAAAGTCAGCTCATTTAATTCATCGCGATTGGCGCCATTCGAATCTGGGGAGCCGTGTACCATTTTCTGCTCAAGAGACTGGTGCGAACCGATCCAAATCGGCACCATGGCCATAACTATGATGGCGACATACGCCACCAGAATCCCAAACTCGATCATGATGGTGATGAATGAATGAAGCAAATGAATCGATCTTGGCTCACCTTGCCAGTGTCACCAAAGGAGTGGTCAACGGGAAGTCAAAAGCTAAAACAAAGAGAAAATAAAAAGAAATGTTCATTTCAGATCAAAAATTGATCAATTTGACATCTAGCACGATGGACGCACTGCTGGGAGCCTATGGAGATGACGATGACAGCGAGCAGGAGGAGGTGCAGCAGACAAAAGACGACGTCATGAACGTGGTGGACGAACCGTCAGATCAATCGACTGCACGAAAGCGTAAACAGGAAGAGAAGAAGGTGACACTACCCCCGCCCCCATTCGCATCAGAGCAGGCATCCTCGTCTTCAGCCACAAAATCATCGCCAAGCAAGAAGGCCAAGATGACGTCACCTGCCCCGGGGTTGGTGAAATTGCCCAGCCTCGATCTCGATTCCGGCGAATCATCATTCGCGGCGCCCACCTACTCGGCACCACCGCCCATGAAGCTTGTTGAGCCGCCTGCCGACTACGAGACCAAACCAAGGCGAAGAGGTGGTGGACGAGGTACTCTCTCTCCCTATAAGCGCGTTTTCAGGGCCTCTGAACAACCACCACTGTTGTGCAGGTCAGTTTGTACCGCCACAGGTGCGGCGAGGGAGGCCCAACGTGCCCACGGAGGAGACCATCAGCTACGATGAGGCCACAAAGAAGAACACCAAGAGCCCTGCAAAGACAAACTAGGTCCAGGTGTGGCACTCACTCTTTTTGTTGTGTATGCACTGTTTCCACCAACTCATCCAAACAAACACACACACCAAAACAATGCAAGCATGGAGGTGCAATGCTGTGATTGTGCAACAGTGACAGCCTTGACTTAATTTTTTTTGTAAAGCTCCCTGTGTACATAGACACACAATGCTAATCACTACACTTGCAGCAATTAAGTGCCCTCAATTGCCCTCAACACCACATCCCAATTACTCACCAACAAGATATACCACACCCACAACAGCAGTGGCAGATGGTTTCCTGGATTATCTCTCAAACTGAAAAGAAGGTGATTGTGCATATGACTCCAGACTAGTAGGAGATCATAGTTTGCATCCATCACGAGGTACACCCTGCGCTTGTCAGCAAATAACCACTCGTGAGGACGTCAATAACAACAAGATCAAGGTCCGTGGCCTAATGGAAAGGCGTCTGACTCCGGATCAGGAGATTGCGGGTTCGATCCCCGCCGGACCTGAATCGACTCTTTTTATCTCATTTGACAATCAGGGTGGCTTCTGTTTACCAAGAAGTGATGTTATGCCCAGGTTTACGGAAGTTGTTTCCAATTTCTGGCACAAGCTTTGGCCTGTCACTAGTTTTGGTTAGCCCTGGTTTCCAGTAGTTTTGCTAATTTCTGGCAAAACTTTTGCCTTGAGAATTTTATCCAGGTTTCGTGTTTAGACTCTCACACTCAGCTTGCCTCCATCTTGGATCGATGAATGGGCCAATGCACTGGCGGTGAGCTGTTTGGGAAAGCAGATTTTTGATCCATTACGCTAGAGTACTGAGGCGACTCTGTTCTTCGCCTAGGTGTTTCCCGTTGGCCTGAAAGCTGCACAACCCCACACGTCATAACTTTTATCTTTGTTCGTATTGGTCTTGTTGCGCGAGGTTCAGGTGCGCGATGAATCCTCACCGACAGTGTAGCCCTTGGGGATGCCCGCCCGCCCCTCTTCGGCGAGCTTGACCTCCGTCTCGCCCAGCTTCTGCTCGAGCCCCTTCCACTGCCGCTGGGCCAAGAAGGTGGCCGCCGTGGGCACGCTCACCGCCAGCGCCTGACCACCGGACACCACCAGCTCCTGCCCGGCCTCGCCCCCGCTCGCCTCTGCGCCCAGTCGCCGCGTGCTTGAGTTTAGTCGCACAACACGATACACGACACACACACACACGACACCGCACGACGTACCAGGTCGGGCGCTGGACTTGAGTTTGCCGTCGATGAGCGACAGGCGAGGCTCGTCTTCTTCTTCGCTGGGCTCTTCGTTCTTGTGCGGCACGTCAGCGCCTTCTTCCGCGGAGCTGGGGGCGAGCGAGGGCAGGATCTCGCTGAAGTCCGTGATGTACTCTCCGGTCCACTCCTTACCCCTGCGTGTGCGGTGGTGCGTGTGCGGTCGTTTCGTGTCATGTGCGGTGGTGTGTGTCGTGCGGGATAAGCGAAAGTTGTTCGAGGCAAACGTCGGTTTAGATGTCACGCACTTGGTGAGGGCGAGCTCGAGTTCGTAGGGCGTGATGACGGGCTTGAAGAATTCCTTCGAATCGATCAAGCTGTTCTCTGTCGGGCGTCGCATACGTCAATCGGCGCGTGTCATGTGTCGTGTGCCGTGTGCCGTGTGTCGTGTGTCGTGTGCCGTGAGCCGTCGTGTGCGTGCGAGAAAGTCTTACCGGGGCAGGCCACGAGCACGAAGATGTCGATGTGCTCAAAGTTGGCGAGCTTGTGCGGGTTGAGCTTGCCCACCACGAACGTGTAGTACTTCTTCCCGGCCGCCTTGATCAGCCGCTTCATGTGGTCCATGATCTGCAGGTACTTGGCTGCCCAAACGAGTCAGGTCGTGTCGTGTCGTGTCGTGTCGTGCGCGGGACTGCGTACAGACGCCGAGGGTGCCAGCGACGATGCCGATGATGTCGGCGTCCTTGGTCTTCTCGACGAGGAAGTACCGTCGCATGAGGGTCTTGTTCACCGACAGCGTCTCCCTTCGCAGCTCCCTGCTGTCGGGACTGTACCGCCACATCTGCAGCCCGCACCACGTCAGCCACACCACACGACACGCACAACACGACACGACACGACACACGATACCCGGGCTTGGCTGTAGGTGATGACAAAGTTGGTGAGCGTGGGACCCTCCTCGCCCACGAACAGCACCACGTCGCGCTTCTTGTCTTGGCCGCCGCCCTGGCCCGGCGCCGCAATTCTGCGCCCGTAGACCACCACCTCAGCAGCCTCGGCCTCAGCAACAGCTGACGTGGCACTGGGCTCGTCAGGCTGCTCCCGGGGCTGTCGACAATCGCACGACCCGCAGCCGCCGCCGCCGCTGCCGGTGGTGGTGGTGAGAGGCGGGAGGCGAAGGCCCCGGGCGGGCACGTAGAAGCGGTCGAGGCGGCTCACGGCGACCTCGGCGGCCGGGTAGCCGGCCGACCGGAGCTCGGCCTCGAGCAGCGGCGCGGCGTAGGCGAACTCCACGTCGTAGTATACCACCACGCGACCGCCCTCCTGGCATGTGAACTATTCATGAGTACCGCGCGGCACACGACGCGACACGCGGGCGCGTACCTCAATGTTTTGTGTGTGTTGGTCGACGAGTGGGAAGGATTGTTTGAATTCTTGGACCAGATGCGCGACGTCCAGAGGCTTGCGGCCGAAGACGTAGATGACCGGCAGATGTGATGTCCTGCATTGATTGATCGCATCTCTGCTCTTAGCGCAATGGTGTGTGCGGTGTGTGCGGTGTGTGTGCGGTGTGTGCGCGATGGACGTACGGAGAGAGACAGGTGCGGCCGTAATGTACGATGACGTCGGCGCTCAAATGCTGCGCCGCCACTTCGTCGACGCAGCACGCGCCATATGAAGTGTCGCCCAACACGAACAACAAAACTATGCCAGAGCACACACCCGCGCACACGACACACGACACACGACACACGACACGACACACAGTGTGTCAACAGATGAGAAAGGCCGCGACACCGTCTACGTTGGCTGCAGGTACGTACCTTCGGAGCCCAGGCCTGACTGCAGGTGGCGGTAGACCTCCGGCGCGTAGGGCAGCAGCTCGTCGGGAAACTGCAACGCCACCTATTGATATTTTTGATTTGTCGTTAAATCGAATCAGTCAATAAATGAATAAATGCTAATTAAAAAATAGTTATAAAAATTATAGAAGATGAGGCTCCACCTTACGGAAGGAACGGGATGTGAGGATCTGCAGCGTGGCCGGAACATCGAAGAAGTCGGTCAATGGAAAGGGCAGAGGCGAAGGGGCGCCTGACGGCGGCTCGCGCTGTCGTAGCATCTCTTCCTGTCCCGAATCGCCCCATAATCTCACCGGCGGAGGTGCTTCCGCTTCCATCTTTGTTTTTTTACAAAGATGGAGAAATCTAAAAAGAAAGAAGAAAAGTGGTTTTCTTCCTCTCCGAAATGAGAAAAAGAAGAGAAATCACAAGTTAAACGAGTGCCAATAACAACAAAGAAGAACAGACCAACAAGTGCATGTTAGGCCTTCTACGCTTCTTCTTCCACGCAGACATACACGTACACCCCTCGCACACACACACACACGCCGAGAGCGGCGGTCAGAGGTCACAGAGGTTTGCGTTTTCTAGTCGTAGGGGTTGGGGTCGGCGGCGTGCGAGAAGATGTTGGGGGCGTGGACCAGGGGCGCGTATTCGGGGATGTACATGGCGTTCTCCACCAGGTACTCCAGCTCCCGCTCGTTGTTGGGCGGGTGGATCGTCGCCAGGTTGCTCGCGAACGCCTCCTTGCACACTGTGTGTCGTGTGTGTGCGTGTGTGTGTTGTGTGGTCACGGTAAGTCGTGCGGCCCAGTTGTACAATTAATTAACGATACGCGCGCGTGGATTGGAGGTACCCTCAATGGCGATCTGCTTGGAGACCTCGCGGATCTTGGCGATGTCGGGGTAGACCCTGCCGGCCTGCACGTCCTCCTCGGGCACGATGGAGGCCAGCTTCTTGGCGGCCGCGTAGAACATGGCGTTCGTCACCTTCTTTGCGCGGCAGCAGACCACGCCCAGGCCGATGCCCGGATAGATGTACTACGCACACAACCCTCAGATTAGCGCAACTCGCGCACGCACGGATGCACGACACACAGCACGCGCGCGTACCATGTTGTTGCCCTGGGAGGGGTAGTAGGTCTTGCCCTTGTACTGGACAGGGTCGAAGGGACTGCCGCTGGCGACGATGGCGCGGCCGTCGGTCCAGGTGAAGGCCTCCTCGGCCGTGCACTCGGCGTGGTCGGTCGGGTTGGACAGGGGGAAGATGATCGGCCGCTCCGTGTTGGCCGCCATGCTCCGCACCACGTCCTCCGTGAACGTTCGGCCGGCGCCCGACAGGCCCAGCAGGATCGTGGGCTTGACCTGTTGTGCCGTCAAAAAAGAAAAGAAAAGACAAAGAAAAGACCAAGTTAGTAAGCAGCGGGTCGCAGCGGGTCTCACTCAGCGAAAGGCGACAGGGCCGGACCTTGTCGACGGTGTCCTTGAGCTTGAGGCCGTTGGGGAGGTCGGTCCTGACGAAGGGCTTCTGGGCGTCGGAGATGGTGGAACGGCCCTGCGCGATCAGACCGTCGGCGTCGACCACCCACACGTTCTTGTTCGCCACCTAAATGGATCGATACACAGAGAGTCGTTAGTGGCCCTACACGGGCGGAATGAGGTTGAACACAGGGTTGAGGGTATGTACCTCACGCGGCAGGCCCTCTTCGACCATGCCGTCGATCAAGCTGTTGATGACGCCCAGTCCGGCGCTGCCGCCGCCGAGGCACACAATGCGCTGCTTGGTGATCTCCTTGGCCGCCTTGCCCTGCGCCCGGAGCGCCGTCAGAATACCGGCCAGCGCGACCGACCCGGTGCCCTGCACGAACCCCAACATTATTCATAGGTCAGCTTCAGAAGCGCGTCGTGTCGTGTGTTGTGTGCGTGCGTGTGTGTGCGTGTGTGTGCGTGCGTGTGCGTGTGGTGCGTGTGTGTTGTGTGCGTGTGCGTGTGTGTGTGTGTGTGTGTGTGAAAGCGTTACCTGAATGTCGTCGTTGAAGCAGAGATGCCTGTCTCGGTACTTCTCGAGCAGGTTCGATGCGTTGGCGTTGCTGAAGTCCTCGAACTGGACCAGGCACGAGGGCCACCTCAGCTTCACGGCGCTCATGAATTCCTCGACCACGTTGTAGTAGTCCTCACTGCGCACACATCGAGCGATCGACCATTAGCGTCCCGTTCCCATTGCGCGCACGCGCACAAGTCGCAGAGCGTAGCATCCTGATTGGTGGCGTACCCGGTCAGCCGGCGGTGCTGTCTGCCGAGGTAGAACGGGTCATCGAGGAGCTTCTCGTTGTTGGTGCCCACGTCGAGGGTGACGGGGAGCGTGCGCGCCGGGTGAATACCGCCCGCAGCCACGTACAGCGATAGCTTACCGATCTGTTTGTGTCGATGGCGGTTATGACGCACAGACCGCACACCGATCAGCGACCGCTCTCATGAGCTGTGTTGGCGGTTCGTGGTGTCTTGATGGGGTCCGTACAGGGATGCCCATGCCGTGCGCTCCCAGATCGCCGAGGCCCAGAATGCGGCTGCCGTCGGTCACGACGATCACGTCCACCTGTCGGTAGCGCAACGTTGCGAATTAGCACGAACTGCCGAACGATAGGAAAGATCGTCGAAGAGCTCTGTGCGCGTACGTGCTTCTCGGGCCAGTTGTAGATCATGGCGCTCATTTGGCCCATGTCCGCGCTCGAGAAATACATGCCCCTCGCTGCACGCGGTGCTTAGCCTCAAGCAAGCCTCTACGACGATGTCGAAGAGAAAAGAAAGAGAAGAGGGTACCGCGGCGGAACTGGGAGCCGAACTCGATACAGGCCTTGCCCACGGTCGGCGTGTAGATGATGGGCGCTGTTGTGTGTGCGGTCACAGATGTATACGCGTGTCAGCGTTTTCATATGAAGGCACACACGGGCCGGCGAAGGAATTCAATTCAAGCACACACGACACACGCCGCGCTGCGCGTACCCATTTCGTCGATGTTGTCCATGACCATGCGGTAGAAGAGGGTCTCATTGCGGTCGCGCAGGTTGGAGATGTACGAATACTTCTGGAGGTCGTCCGTGATGTGGTCGAACCTTGTCTTCACGCGCTTGGCTTGCTCCTACATTCAGCACCAGTGTAGAGTGAGAGGATGTGTGTGTTGACGGCGAGAGTAAGAGAGACAGCACGGGTTCATGGCGAACAAAGAGGTAACGACTATAGTACCTCGATGGTGGTGCAGCGGGGAGGCACGAGTCCGCGGATGTTGAGGCGGTCGCGCTCGGAGTAAGGGTAGGCCGTGCCCTTGTTGTAGATGGGATCGTGGATCAGATCAACGCCCTTCTTTTCGACCAGCAGCGGCTCGATGAAGGACTTCTTCCTGTAGTCCTGCGTTGCGTCCAAGCGGAGAAGGGAAAGGTTTAAAAAAAATCGAGTAAGCGAGTAGCGGCGCCGATCTCGACTACATTTTGCAGTACGTAGGTAAAATTACTGAATAATGAATGCAAAAAATAGGCAGCAACTGGGAAAAGAAGTAGTACGAGGTGCTTGTGAGGACCGTTGGTGAGGGTGCGCGCCCACTGTGCGGGACGGGCGAAGGCGGAGGTGGCCGCCAGCCGGCAAGAAGACATACCTCCCGCGCGAGTGGCAAAACGTCGCATTGTCGCTGTGGAAGTTGTGGTTGGGATAGGAGGCGAAGAGGTGTTCTTCCTCTTCTCGTTCTTTGATTGGGATTGAGCCTTGCCGAGCTGGCCGCGCAGGTTTCTCGTCGCCAACGACCTCATTGGCAAGATTCCATACCCCTTCGACGCACTCAACAGATGTCAATGAAATTTCAATGAAATACAAAAGAATGGTAGGCACTGGAATGTGCGTGAAGGAACTTAGTTTTCACAATGTTGGCCACGCGTTCTCTTTTTTGGCAGGCCTTACCAAACCTGGCGCATGCCATTTCGCCTTCACCTTTTTCTTCCCAAGGCCGGGAGAGAGGAAGAGGTGGTTGTAAACACACCACAACCATCATCTGGTAGATTTAATCAAACGGTCACTAAAGCAAAGAAAAATGTCGAAGCGTCCGGGAACGCTCGCTCCCAGAGAATATGAGAGGGAGAAGCGGGAGAGGGAGAGGGAGGCAGAGGAGCGCGCCCGATCACGATCGGGCGGACATCGGCGCGCGACTGAGGAGGAGTGGCTCGACGAGGAGGACAGGTTGGACTTCGCGGACCCCTCATCGTCCCGGCGAGGCCTCCCCCAGCCCAGCCATGGCTACTCCTCGTCGTCCCTGTCGTCCACCTCATCGGCGACCAGCCTCTCCAACTCATCCAACTCGAACCCGGCCTCAAACTCGACGATTCGCAAAAGATGGGAGATCAGGTCGAGCGAGGTGATACGCGACGGGGAGAAGTTGGGCCAAGGCGGCTTCGGCGCCGTCTACAAGGGGTGAGCCTCCTTCTTCATCATAATCTCTCATCCATGCCAATCTTACCGGTAAGATGATATGAAATGTGACTAATCATTGATGAGCGCAGAACATGGCGAGGAATGAAGGTGGCCATCAAACAGCTGCTGGACGACAGCGAAGAATCTGTTGAACAGTTCAAGAAGGAGATTGAAACCATGAGGCACGTGAAGTCAATCTTGATGATACAGACCAACCGGCCCAGAACTCGAGAGTAACAATGACAATGTCAACGTGTAACAGCGAATTGCGGCATCCCAACGTGGTGCTGTTCCTCGGCGCGTGCCTCGAACAGGGCAACGTGTTCTTCATCACCGAGTTCGTGTCCAACGGCAACCTGCACGAAATGGTGAGCGAGTTCAAGCCGCCGTGGATCAAACGCGTCCAGTTCGCCCGCGACATCGCCCGCGGCCTCACCTACCTCCACGAAAACGAGCCCACCATCCTTCACCGCGATCTCAAGTCCCTCAACGTGCTCGTGCGTGGTTTCCTCATCCTCTGTGCCACCACTGCAGCGACTTGTTCTCTGGTATGCGCGAATGCTGGCAGGAATGCTGATTTGTTGCTGGAATGTATGTGAAATGTGTAGATCGACGAGAACCTGGTGGCCAAGGTGGCAGACTTTGGTCTGTCCAAGGAGAGCAACAAGACCGCTGGCGTCACCGTGGGCGATGTCGGAACAGTCAACTGGTACGCCCCGAGCTCTACTTGGGTATTATTTCTTTCAGTTCTTTACTCTTTTATTTGGTTTTATTCAACTTTGTAGGACTGCGCCAGAGTTGATGGACGGCGGCCGGGCGTCGAAGGCGGCCGATGTGTATGCCTACGGCGTGGTGCTATGGGAGGTGCTCACCGGCGAGTTCCCCTTTTCCGATCTGACCACCTTCCAGGTCATCAAGGCGCTCTCCTGCGGCGAGCGCCCGCCCATCCCACGCACCTGCGACCCCGACTTTGCCCGCCTCATCACCGACTGTTGGCAGCAGGACCCGGCCCGGCGGCCCACCTTCATGGACATCCTGGCCCGGCTCGAGGTCATCTGGGAGCGGGTCAAGCAGTCCAACGACGCCGTCGACCAGATCGCGCTCCAGATGCAGCGCGCCTCCCAGCACAAGGCCGGCACGATCGGCGGCGGCCCGAGCCCGCGGGCGTCGATCACGGCCTCTTTCGCCTCTGAGGGCGCCATGGCGGGGGCCGCGGCCGCTGTGGGCCGCAAGCGGATTGAGGGCGCCGGCGGGCTGGTGGTGAACAATAGCAAAAACCGCGGCCGCGAGCCGAGCCCAGGCCGGCGCAGTCCGTCGCCGGGGGCCGGCGGCGACTACGACGACAGCGGCGGGGCCTACAAGACGGCGCCGGGGCAGTACGGCCGGAGGGACGAGTACGAGTATGACCAGGAGGACCAGCGCGGTGGTCACGCCCGCAGCAAGTCGGCCGATACGCGCCAGAACAAGCCGGCCGAGAAGAAGGAGAAGTCCAAGACCCTCAACCGCGACCGCGACCGCGACCGAGACCGCGACGGGCGCGACACCCGAGAGCGCGAGCGAGACAGGGAACGCGAACGCGAACGCGAAAGAGAACGAGAACGCGATCGTGAGCGCGAGAGGGAGCGCGATGCGAGAGAGCGCAATGCGAGGGAGCGTGATGTGAGGGAGCGTGAGAGAGAACGTGAACGCGAACGCGAGAGGGAGCGAGACAGAGAGCGTGACAGGGAGAAGACGCGGAAGGCGGGGAGCGGAGAGAAGAAGGAGCGCGACGCGAGGGAGCGGGAGCGGGAGCGGGAGCGGGAGAGGGACAGAGAGCGAGACACGAGGGATGCGAGGGACACGAGGGACTCGAGGGATGCGAGGGACAGGGAGAGGACGTCGTTGCGGAAGGGCGAGAAGGAGCGGCTGAAGGAGAGGGAAGCCAAGCGGGAGCGGGAGCAGAAGTCGGTCGACGCCATGAAGGAGATGGAGAACCTCTTCGACAACAACTTCTAGAGAGGAAGACAAGACAAGAAAAGAGAGAGAGAGACAGAGAACCAAAACACAACGACGAGAGATCGTCCAGTACTCTACTACACCACTACATCCGAATAAACCCTGGGTTCGCGCTACGTTCGCGTAGAAGACCTGTGATAATGTTCAAAATAAATTTTGGGGGGAGCTGTACAGACAGGTGAGGAGTGGTGTAGTGTGTAGTGCGTCACGAGCGGCCCGACAGCAGCTTCTTCTCGTGGTCCCTCGCATCGGCGACAGCCGTCACGTAGTCGCCTGTGATTCCCTCCCGGTCAACTCGCTGGTCAACTCACCGCAGAGAGCTCTCAACTCTCAATTCTGGTGGGACCCGACGTACAGATGAGGTGGTCGTTCATGAAGAAGGGCAGCACGAAGCGTATCAGGATTCGCAGCCAGCTCTCTCGGTGCAGATTCTTTATCACCTGTGTACGTCGTGTGTCGTGTGTCGTGTGTCGTGTCAGCGTGTGGGGTGGGGTGTGTAAAGCGAGAGCGCTCTGTACGTTGATGCTGGTGAGCCCGACGAGCTGGAGGTAGATGATGTGGTAGAGCTGCGCAGAGTCGACGACGCGGCCGGCCGGGTCGATGTACTTGAGGATGCCCACGTGCTTGTAGGACGTCCCCTGCGCCGCCACGCCCGTCACGAAGCACAGCAAATTGTTCCGAACCGAATCCACGTCCGGCAGCTGCGCAGCGGCCACCACAGCAGCTTAGCCAACCGCACGCACCGCACGCACCATCGCACGCACCGCACACAGCACACGCGCGAGCAAGAGTACCTCCTGGGACTCTTTGAGGGTTTTCTTGAGGAGGCGCTTGACGAGCCAGTAGGGGATACCCAGCGGCAGCCGCGGGATCACGTCGTTCCGGTTCACGAACCTGAACAGCCGGTCCCCTATCCTGTCCGTCATAAACTGCGCAAAATGTCTGTACGTGTCGTGTTGTGCGTGTGCGTGTGCGTGTGCGTGTGCAGGTGCGTGTGCGTGTGCAGGTGCGTGTGCAGGTGCGTGTGCGTGTGCGTGTGCGTGTGCGGACACAGGTCAGATTAGTTCAGAAGAGGGGGGGACGGTGATGTTGGCGTACACGTCGCCCAATCGCGGTTGGCCGAACGTGTAGACGCTCCCAATATTCTCCTCGCTGTCAGGGAAGTCCTGAAGAGAGCCGCCAAGCACGCGGCGTAAGTTAGATGCAGGCCTTGGGGGTCAATGGGGTACACACCTGCATCATCTGCGCCACGAACAGCGTGGCCAATGCCCCGCCCAGGCTGTGTCCCGTCACCCACAGCTTCCTAACCGGCTTGTTGTCTCTGTCATCACTCCACACCGTAAGACACGTGTGCGACGTGTGGCAACACACACACACACACACGACACACGACACACGACACACGACACACGACACACGACACACGACACACGACACACGACACACGACACACAACACACGCAACACAACACACGCAACACAACACAACACACACACACAACCGCACACGCAGGAGGCCTACGTACCGGTTGGCACAGCAGGGCGCGTAGGAGCGTTCGGGCCGGTGGAGGAGGCCCAGCTCGCGGAGGTCGCGGATGATCTGGTCGTAGGCGGGGGCCTTGAGGGAGCTGGCCTGCACCTTCTCGTGGTAGGCGTCGAGGCCCGTGATGCGCAGCGCCAGCCGGCGGTTCCACGAGAACACCGCCGCGGTCCACCGCAGGAGCGTCCCGATCACGTAGGTCTTCGCCCGGTAGAACCGCGACCGCCGCGCCGGCAGCACGTGCACGATCTCATCGTCTTTCGTGTGTGTGCGGTGGTGCGTGTCGCGTTGTGTCATGCGTGTGCGGTTGTGTGATTGTTGCGTCGTGAGTGTGTGCGTTGAGGCGACGAAAGGGGTAAGACGGAAGAGATTGTACCCAGCTCTTCGGCCATCGCCTGGGCCTTGGCTGCGCTCGCCCGCTCGAGCGGGTTGATGCCGAGAGCACTGAGGAACCCGGCATGCACATGACCTGGGCACCACCGCTGATGAGCGCGTTGGCGTTGGCGTTGGCGTTGGCGTTGGCGTTGGCGTTGGCGTTGGCGTTGGCGTTGGCGTTGGCGTTGGCGTTGGCGTTGGCGTTGCGTGCGGTGTGAAACGAGAGGGTACCGAGCTCGCCGGCTGGGATGAGGCTGGCCTGGAGGTCGGTGATGAGGTTCTTGAGGTTGAGCGGCTGCGTGCCGCAAAACACAAGCAGGGCCATATCGTCGTTGCTCGCCAGGTACGCCTTCGTGTAGTGGTACCTGCATGACCATTACACCGCGCGCTACACGTCAGCAACCAGGAATTCACTGAAATGCTCACTGAAAGGCACGCAAGGAATGCTGGGCGGGCGGCCGCTTGTGTGGTACCGGTAGACCTGGAAGTGGGGGAAGCCCCACTTGGCCACCTCGCAGCGGATGATGTCGGTGTTCTCGTAGGCCAGCTTGGCCGCGATGGCCATCGAATAGGCCTTGGCGTGCGAGTACTCCTCGTCGCCGAACTCGTAGCGCGCGTTCTCCTGCATGGCCTTGCGCTGCTGGTGCGCCTCGATTTCGCTCTACGCGCACGTCGCACATGTCAGCACACACGACACACACGACACACGACACGACACACGCGCGGATGAGGGCGTGCCTGTCGCTCCATGACGTCGTTGGTGGGCCAGATGGTGAAGGCGCCCTCGAAGCGGGTGTCGAGGCAGTTGACCAGCGAGTAGGGCCGGCCGGTCTCCTTGTGCCGGCCCACAAAGTGCTGCAGAAACCACCGCAGGTTGCGTTCGAACAGCACCAGCCCTGCACGCCACAACCACAACAACAACACACCACACTCGTCATCACCACCGCACACGACACACGACACACAGCACAGCACGACACGACACACGCGCGTGCGTACCATAAAACCAGACGAGAAAGGTGGCGCGTAGGACGTTGTTCAGAGTGCGCTCGAGGCCCGGGACGTGGCGGAGCCCACGCAGGATGGGCGCCAGAACGTGGGTCGTGACGACGTAGAGCCACCACGACAGCAGCCGCTTGCCCAGCGTCACGCCCACGGCCACGCCGGCGAAGGCGGCCACCGCGGCCACGCCACCGGCGGCCACGACCACCAGTGCGGCCGCGGCGGCGACCCAGACCCACCACCAGTCGCTGCCCCAGCCCCAGGACCACCACCAGCCCTCCTCGGCCACGGCGGCGGCGGCGACCAGGGCCAGGGCCAGCCCGAGGCCCAGGCCGAGCGCCCACCACCGCACGCGGCGGCGCTGGCGAGACACGAGCCGCTGGGCCTCAGCGGCGTGGTGTTGTTCGATTCGTTCCATCAATTCGCGCTTCGCGCGCACATCATCGTCAATGGCCACTTTTTCATCATTATCGTTATTACGGGCGGAGATTGCGGGGCTGGTGGTTGGGGGCTGGTGGTTGACGTCTGGTGGTGGGCGCCGGTACCGATGCCGCTTCTCCTCTGGCGCAGTTCTTGTCGTCCATCGCAGTCCTCCATTTCGCTTTTTTTTTCAAGTTTTTTACGATCTTCTTCGCCTCCGTTTGAGTTCTTCCGGCTTTGTTGGGTACACAGAAAACTTTTGACGCACAGTTCTGCCGAAATTCCGCTCGATCCCGCCCCATCTCAGCGCCAAGGTCGTCAACCGCACGCACCGCACACACCGCACACAGTGTGATGAGTCAAAATAAACTATGATACATTGAGGCTGTGTTGTTGGTGTTGTGGTGTTGTGGTGTTGATGTTGATTATATGGAGCAGCCGCCCTTGGCTTTGGGCGGCTTGGCCGGGTTCTTGAGCTTGACCTTGGAGCCGCCGGCGTCGGCCTCGCAGGCGCCCTCGCCCGTGCGCGCGTGGATGTCGCGGGCGAGCGTGACGAACACCTTGTCGACGTTCTCGCCCGATTTGGCCGACACCTCGAAGAACGGAATGCCGCGCGCCTCGGCGAACTCCTTGCCCAGACTCGCCGCCACCGCTCTCTTCACGCCCAAGTCCGTCTGTGTGCGTCGTCGCCGTCCTCACCGTTAGCGCACCGCACGCGTGTGCGATTGTGTGCGGTGTGTGCGGTGGTGCGTGCGGTACCTTGTTGCCGATGATGACCTTGTTGGTCTCTTTGGAGGTGTAGGTGTCGAGCTCTTCGATCCACCGGTCGAGCGCCTTGAAGCTCTCCTTGTCGGCGATGTCGTACACGAGCACCACCCCCTGCGCGCCTCGGTAGTAGCTGTTCGTCACCATACTGGACCAGACGACAATGTGCGTCGGTCAGCACCGAGAAGGAGTAAAAAGCAAAGACGACCATCAATAATATTATTATCAATAAATATGATAATTGCAGGGTAGTTGTGCGTGTTCATTATGAGCTCAGAAATTGTGACGAGAGTGAAAGGACCCATAAAATGGCCCTTGGGATGGTGATGGCGTTACGGAGCGACAATGTCATAAAAAAAAAAGATTTTAAAAAAGAAAAAGAAGGCGCATTACCTGAATCGCTCTTGGCCGGCCGTGTCCTTGGAGAGATTGAAAAAGCAATTGGGAAAGATGAGCGATTTTTGAAATGGTCTTAACTGAAGATGAGCGCGGGAGGTACCCAAATCTGTAGCTTGAGTGTTTTGCCTTCGGCGCTGACGGTCTTGAGCTTGAAATCCATGCCGAGACTGGTCACCGGCTCATCCGAGAAGGTGTTGTCGACCAGCTTGCAGATGAGCGACGACTTGCCCACCCCGCACTCACCCACCATAATCACCTTGAGCAGCTCCTCACCCAGAAGCTGCTGCTTGCCCTTGCCGCCGCCCTTCTTTGATGCAGCCCCGGCGTTCGTCTTTGACATGTTTGTTCTGCGAAGTAAAAGGTCCTCTGCGAAGTTTAGGTCCTAAGTCTAAAAGAACGAAGACGACAAAGAGCGAAGACACGGCGTGAAAGAAGAAAGAACTTGTCGAACAATTATGCGTTCACCCTTTTCATTCAGGCCGTGACGCGGATGACGTGGGATCAGCCACCCACGAAGCAGCAGCACCCCAGTCAAAACGGCACGTTCAGGTCAGACTGACCTGGCCTAGCACCTATTGCTGCGTGGCCCGCTGTGCGTTCTCCATTTCGCGAGTGGTTGGCCGAACACCTCCGCGCCACACGTGTCGACACGAACAAAGCAAAAAAACACGTGCGTGGAGGAATGCAAGTGGGTGGATGGGTGCCACCGCCTCTCTTTACAGTGTGGGTTGGAGGCTCGGCATAAAGAAGGGGGGGGAACAAGAGAGCAAGGTGCAGAGAAGCTCGCGGCACAGGCCGTGGTCCACTAGACTCTGGCCCCACCTTCGCTCTTCGCTCTTTGACGTCGCGCTTCGTTCTCCTCGGGGTGTGAAAGTGAGTGAAGTTGAGTTGACTTGTCAGCCGTGCTTGCTGGGTTGTGTAGAAGAGGATGACGACGATGACGACAACGACGACGATGACGAAGACGAAGACGACGAAGATGAAGATGACCAGCCACGAACCCAACTCCGCGGGCCCATGTCGCTGTTCCGTCGGAAGAGGCGCAGCACTCCCTTGGGCTTCTTCTTCTTCTCGCCCTCTGCCCCTCCGCCCGCCGTGTCGTGTTCATCCGCCGCAGCCGCCGCACCGTCGCCATCGTCGCCGTCGGGCGTGCTGTGTCGTCGCTGCTCGGGGCTGAAGTCGCCCGGGGCCGGCGCCTCGTAGTCTGGGTGGAGCCGGCCGTGGTCGCCCACGGCGGAGGCGATGACCTCGAGCGCCTCCTGCTGGCGCTGCCGTCGGTAGTACTGGTACTGCAGGTGCTGCTGGTGCTTCTGCCGCTTCTGCTGTTCCTGCTCGAGCAGAAGGGCGCGCGTGTGCGGTTGTGCGTGTGCGTGTGCGATAACGGTTACGCGTGGAACAAACAAGAGCCAATACCACTTGCCCGGCAACAAATGAAATAAATAATAAAGTGAATAATACGTATTTCCATTTTTATTTGGCAAATAAAAATGTAAAAATAAAATAAAACGTATTATTATATTAAAATAAAAAAATGCGAAAAAAAGAATGGAGAGGTACGGGGTCGTGTGGCGAGGGCGAGGTGAAGGCTTCGATGTCGACCCCCTGGGCGAGATCGAAGAGGGCGAGGGGCGCATCGTCGGCAGCCGATTCGAGGGCCGACGTGACGAACGAAAATCGGCGGTAGGGTCCGCCGTAGTCGGGGCTGCTCTGCAGGAGGGCCTTCAGGTCGCCCACGGTGGCCTCGCCCGCATCCAGGCACTTGTCTGTCACCTCGAACTCGGACAATCGCTCGCCGGCAAAGACCCGCAGCTTCAGTCGTCCTCCACCTCCACCTCCACCGCCCCCTCCTCCATCTTTGCTGTTCATGTCTTTTCTCGATTTATGTAATGATTCTTTTTTCTATTTTTAAATCGCTTCTCGATCAAGTGCGCGTGAATGTCTTAGTGTATACGTGATAAGATCCAGATGAGCTGCTGCTGCTGCGCAGATGGAGGAGCTCTATCTGGTCTCTGGCCCAGCTGGCAGCAGTGTGTGCGTGTTTTGTTGTGCGTAGCAAAACAAAAGACAATTTGAGCGAACTGGGCGCGTGAAACACTCCGCGCTCACCAACGGCGCGCGAATGCCAAAGCCTCGTGGCTTGATCGTTGTCCTCTCGCCGGTTGAACTGGTCCACGCACCATTCGAACTACGACGACGACAGCAGCTGTGCGCCTAGAAACACACAAATCGTCTGTCTTGCACTTTGTCAATAGAAGATGTGTAGTTCTTTTGTACGTTTGTTTATTGTTTGTGTTTACTTTTTCGCGAAGCTGTGTGGGAGGGTAAGGAAGAACATGTCAACCTGACATGAGCAGAACGTCGATGAAGAGGGGATCAAGCCTGGGCCTCCTCCTTCTTCTCGGCACCATCGGCCTCGGCAGCGGCAGGTTCGCTGTCGGCGGCTTGCTCGGTGGTTTCCGGCGCGGCGGCGGCGGCGGCGGCCGAGGCCGCTTCGGCGTCGAGTTGGGCGGCAAGCTCCTCGAGCGCGGCGTCGGCGGGCGCGACGCCGGTCAGCGCGCGCAGCAGGCCGGCCGCCGGCTGGGCTAGGTTGGCCGACGTGGCCTCCTCGGCTAGCGTGTTGGCCCACTTCTCGAACTGCTCCGTACTTCCCAACACGAACACACACCACGTCAGCGCGTGCAACACACACACACCGCACACGGTGGCGCGCACACTAACGAGAGGGGTGAGGGTTAACACGTACGTGGCGGGTGTGGCGGTGACAGCTTGCCGTACGAGGTCGGCGGCGGCAGACACGTTGTTGGCCTGCAGGTGGGCGAGCGAGGCATACAGGGCGCCGTCCAACGACCGCGTAGTGTCGCTCGTCTGCTCCACGAGCGACCGCAGCCCTGCACAACACCTCCATCAGCACATTGTGCAACACAGAACACACGCACACGCACCACCGCACACGCTCTCGCATTATCGCACGACACGCAACACGCAACACGCAACACACACGCGACGCGACACAACACAACACGAGCATGCGCACCCTCAAAGTTTTGCGCCTTCCAGTGGACGCCCATGAGGGCATCGGCCACGGGGCCGGGGAGGGTCTCGGTCTGGAGCGCGCGCTTGGCCTCATCGGCCGCGGCCAGGGCCTGGTCGGCGTTGCCCTGCGCCGCATGGGCGCGCACCAGCAGACCGAACGTCTGGGCGTTGGGCACCACCTGGCGCTTGCGCAGCGCGCCGTAGGTGAGCACGGCGCCCTCGTGGTCGCCGGCGGCCATGAAGTCGGCCATGAGCCGGTTGAACTGGCGCGCGAGGGGCCACACGCGGTACTTGGCCGAGTTGACAAAGAGCTCGAGCGCGCGTCGCGGCTCGCCGGCGCGCCGGCACGCGTGGATGATCTCCCAGATCATGTGCTCGTTGGGCTCGACCAGCTGCGACTGCGCAAAGTAGAAGGCCTCCAGGGCGCGGTCGAGGTGGGCCGGGGTCTGGGCCTTGCGGAAGAGGTGGGTGACGAAGCCCGCGCGAATGGTGCCATACTCGGCGAAGCGCGACTGGAGGACCTCGTAGGCCTCCTCGGCCGTCAGCCGCTCGATGCCCGCCAGCCCGTTCCCGTCCAGCTTCTTTTGCGCCTCCCTGTGTACATTGCATTGCATTGCGCGTGTCGTGTCGCGCGTGTCGTGTCGTGTCGTGCGTTCGTACCGCGCGTGTCATGGTGTGAGTGTTGTGTGAAGGGCTACAGAGCAGGCCACGCGGTAATCGCAGGAAGGTGTGATGGGGGCGAACCGTAGGGTGGCGGAGATGGGCATGGTGGCCAGCGCGCGGGTGCTCCACAGCTGCTGGCTCGAGGTGGCGGCCAGCGCGAGCCGGGCAGAGCCTTCCCTTCCTTCTCGCGCGTAGCGGCACAGCGAAAAGATTAATGAATGAATGAAGTGCGCGAAAATAAATAAATAAATCGAAGCCAGCGAGCAGCTACAAAGGCATCGAAATCAAGTCGAAATCGAAAAATTAAAGCAAATGAAATGCTCCGCATCCTGAGGGGGCGGGTACCGGCGGCGACGCTGGAAAGGAGGGCAGAGGGTCGAGGGCTCGCTTGGCGGAACGATCGGCGCATCAGCATCTCCGCTGCTATGTGTAGTTGAGATAGATCAGATGATTTCCAAAAGAAATAAAACCAGCCGATTGAGAAAATAGCAAAGAAAATGGGTATGGCGATTTTATTTCGTATTTAATTTACGCCCGCAGGCAACACTGTCGCGATGGTGGTGAAGACGAGGTGAGGAAGATGGTGGTGGCGATGATCTATCTATCATCAAAGAAGAAAGAGGGCGATGGTCACAACTCTTTTTTTCATGAAGAGGAGGAGCCGCCTCTCTTAAAGAGGTAGTCGCCGACGACCGAGAGGCCGGCCTTGCCCAGCTCGCCGATCTTGCCGGTACCGTAGGGCCGGTCGCCGATCACCTCGCCCGTGTGCCCGTTGATCACCACCTGACCACGGCAACGACGACGACGATGACGAAGACCAGCGAACATGAAGAAGACAATGACGATTACAGTGAGCCAACACCTACGAAGCGATGGAAACAAGATCATGAAGAAGAGGGGGAGGTGCGTACCCGGTAGAGTTTGCCGTTGTACTGATAGGAGGTGAGGCACACGGGGAAGTAGACCAGCCGCCTGTTGAGCTGCACCTGGTAGTTGAGCGCCACCTGTCCATGTGCAACACGACACACGGCACGACACACACGACACACGACACACGACACACGACACACACGACACACGACACACGACACACGACACACGACACACGACACACGACACACGACACACGACACACGCGAGAAAGAAGTGAAACGTTTAGGAGGGAGGTGACGATAGAGGTGCAGTGAAGGAAAACGCGCGACGTACGTCTTTGACTTTGTCGGCGCCGTTTTCGACGCGGAGCTTGTTGGAGCACTCCTGGGTCTCGAGCTTGACTAGCTCGGCCTCGAACTCCTTCCACACGCCCTCCCACGGCAGCGCCGGCAGCAGCAGGTTCGGAGGCGGGGGCTGCGATATTACATTTCGCACACGACACGCGACACACGCACGACACACGACACGCACGACACGCGACACACGCACGACACGATCCGCAAGGTGTCGGCGCTACGAGCAGGCGCAGTGCGCGGATGGCGACGGCGCGTACCTTGACGACAGTGGCGGGCATGGCCGCGGCCTTTTCCACCGAATCTGCGATCTTCTTGAAGAACTTGCCCACGGCCCAGCCCTCCTGCTCGCCAACACACACCACCACCGCACACGCACATCGCACGCAACACACACATCGCACACGCACACGCACACGCACACAGTGAGAAACGCTCGAGAGACACGATGTTTCAGGCGGGCCGCACCTCGGCGGGCTGTTGGTGCTGCGGCGGCTGCTGCTGGGGGGCCTGCGGCGGCTGCTGCGGGTTGCGGTCCACGCCAAAGTGGATCTTGTTGACCTGCCAGGGCGCCGTGAACTGCTGGACAAGCTTGCGCTCCTGGACCGACTGGCACGCGCACACGGTCTTGTGCGGGTAGAGCGCCGAGCGGTTGCCCTGGGCCTCGCTCCACGACTCCACCTTCTTGGCCTGCGCGTCGCTGCCGGTCATCACCACCCGACACACCTTGCCTGCACCAACTCGTAATGTCACTCGATGTCGCACACACCGCACACACCGCACACACCGCACACACCGCACAGGTGCGGGGTACCTTGGTAGGCGGTCTGGACCTTGACGTCGAACATCCAGAAGGGGACGAAGACGAACTGCATGGTGGCGCTCTGCACGTTGTCGAAGAAGCCCGCGGGCTTGAACCACAGGGACTCGAGCCACCCGTTGAACTTCTGCCGGATGCCCTCCTTCTGCAGCAAAAAGTTTGAAAAATTGATGCGCCCCGCGTCCTGCTCGCACGACACGCATCGCACGTGAGATGAGATACGGCGACAGTGGCAACCGTGCGTGGTCAGAGAGCGATGGCTGCGCTACGCACCTGGTGCTGGCTGTGGTCCGTCACCGCCTGCGAGTGGTGGTGGTGATGCTGGGCCGGAGCGGCGGGCCTCTGTCGTGTTCGTGCGACCGTCAGTCAGCACACGAACCGCACACAGACACGTGCACAGCGAATGAATCGATGCGGCGTACCGGGGGAGCTGCTGCAGAGTGGGCGACCGCGGCGGCCGGAGCGGCAGCGGCGGCGGTGGTGGCCGTGGCAGCCGGCGCGGTGCTCGACTTGGTGGTGAAGAACGATAGGACCCCGGACGAGGTCGATGATGACGACGACGAGGACGAAGCCGACGCGGATGACGACGCGGCCTTGGTGGAGTCTTTCTTGGAGAACCAGCTCGCGGGCGACATCGAAGAGAGGTAAGACGACGTCGAAGTCGATCCAGACACAGTCGACGACGATGAGTCTGAGGCGGAGGTCGCCGGCGGCGGAGACGAGGAGAGGCCGGCCGACGACGCGGAGGGCGGCGATGACGACAGCATGGGGTAGGCCGACGCGGACGACGACGGGTGATAGGGTGACGACGATGGGTACATGGAGGTCATCGACGACGAAGAGGCGGTGGCCGACGACGACGATGACGACGTGGGCGTGACGCGCGAGGGCACGACGGAGGAGACCCGGTAGCTGCTCTGGGCCGTCGGGGTGGTGGGCGCCGACGTGGCGGCGGCGGGCGATGAAGGCGGCGGCGACGATGAGAGAAAGGCCAGCGGCGCCTTCTTGGCCGGCGCCGGCGCCGGCATGGCGAACGGATCTCCGTTCGGGAAGTACGGGTTGGCCGACACCGGCGTCGAGCTCTTGGCCTCCTACAAAACACAAACGACACGACACGCGACACGCGACACACGACACGGTCAGTCGCCGACCACCACGCGTGGACAGAAGGGCTGACGATGAATGAGACACGACGTACGGTGAGAAGGAATTTGGTGAATTCGTCCATGCTCTCGGTGAGGTCCTCGCGCACGGCGAGCTTGGCGTGCTGCGGCGTGGCCGGCTTGGCCGGTGCGGCCGCGGCCACGGTGGCGGGCACGGGCGCCAGGAACGAAGTCGACGACGCGAACGGACTCGAGCCACCGCCACCACCGCCGAAGAAGTCCACCGGCGCTGCCGCCGCTGAAGCGGGCTGGAGCAGGTCGCCAAAGGGATCGAACGCGGCCGGCGCTCCCGACGGGCGCGCAGCCGGCGCCGCCGCAGACGTAGGTGCGGCAGACACAGGCGAGAGCATCGGCATGAGCGCAGGTGCCGGCTGGTGCTGCGGGATCGTCGGGGGCAAGGCGGCCTGGAAGTCCTGGAAATCGTAGGCGCCGCCGGCGGAGGTGTCATCGGCCTCGTCGGGCGGCGCGGATCGGGCGGCAGCTTCGGCGCGGTCGGCCAGATCGTAGTTCTTCTGGAGCCCGTCGACGCCCATCAGTGGCGGCAATCGCTCCTGGCGTCCGCACACCAGGCAACCCACCGCGCCCACTCCAGCTGCGGCCAACATCAATAAAGCACGTTATTATTTGTATTTATCTGAAAGTCTCCTATTTGTTATTTATTTGTCCATTTGCTTATTTATTTGTTTTGTTTTGTTTTTTTTTTTTTTGATATTCTCTCATTATCATTTGGGGAAACAAGGCGGACGATGTACCTGCGCTTTGGGTCAGGCAGGAGGCGCAGTAGCTGTGCCCGCAACCGAGGGTGCGGGGATCGTTGTAGTAGTGCCCGCACATTCCGCATCGCAGTTCATCTGCTGTGTTCCCCCATAACCCGAGCGATAGGGAGGCGGCATTGGTCGCAGCTCCAGTTCCTGTGTTGCCCCATGCTGGCTCGCCCCAGCCTCCAAACAGGTCGTCCCCGTTCATCTTAGCTCGCAAATCGATGGCTGAGAGCAAAATTGATTTTGAATGTCTTCTACTCGAACAAGAAGACGTAGCTTGGTTGTAGAATGAAGGATGTTTGTTGAGCTGAGAGAGATTGTTGGTGGGGAGAAGATGCAGGCCCGCAGTGCGGATGCAATCTCTCAGTAGCTCTGGGAAATCAAGAAACAGAAAACGCACTGGAAAGCCAGTGAAGACGAACACGTGGTGGCCGCCTCCATTTTCTTTTTGCTTTCCTTCTACTTCTACTTCGGCCACGATGAAGTGGACGTCGTGGCGATGTAGTGGTAGAGAGCGTTCTTCTTCTTCTTCAAAAAAGATAACAATCAGGAGAACAACAACGAGTAGGACACTACAACTACGACTACTTACTGCATGTCCATGAGCATGGCCTTGGGGTTCTCGAGGTAGTTCTTCCACAGGTTGGAGAAGTTGGCCATGGTGGCGCCGTCGATGACCCTGTGGTCGGCCGACCAGCTGGCGATCATGATGTGGGTCGGCACGACATTGCCGCGCTCGTCGAACCTGGGCAGCTTCTGGATCTTGCCCAGCGCGCCGATGGTGACCTCGGGCGGCATGAGGACGGGCTTGGCGTAGGTGCCGCCGATGACGCCGATGTTGGAGAGGGTGAAGGTGCCGCCGGTGAGGTCCTCCTTGCCCAGACGGCCCTCCTTGCCGAGGCGCTGGAGGCGGTTGAGCTCCTGCGCGATCTCGAAGATGGTGAGCACCTGGACGTCCTTGATGTTGGGCACGATGAGGCCCTGCGGGGTGTCCATCGCGACGCCGAGGTTGTGGCTGGCCTTGTAGATGATCTTGCTCACGTCGGCGTTGACGCTCGAGTTGAGCACCGGGTAGCTCTTGAGCGCCAGCGAGATGGCCTTGAGGATGAAGGGCATGTAGCTCAGCTTCACCCCGCGCGCCTCCGCGATCGGCTTCAGCTCGTCGCGCAGCGCCACCATCTGGTCGACCACGATCTCGTCCGAGTAGCCAAAGTGGGGGATCTGGTTGGCCGCGGTCATGGTCTTCACCATCGCGCGCTGCAGGCCGCGGATCTCCACCTCGCGATCGGCGCCCACGACGGCCTTGCGGGCCACGACGTGGGCGAGCCCGCCGGCCTCGGTCGTGGTTGTGGTGGTGACGGACGGCGGCAGGGGCGGCACGGCGCCGGCGGCCGTGGGGAGCGCGAACTGCGGCGGGGCCTGGTGCGCGAGCGGGCTGCCCTCGAGGTAGGCCAGCACGTCCTCCTTGAGCACGCGACCGTCGCGCCCGGTGCCGGCGACCTTGCTCAGATCGATGCTGTTCTCCTTGGCGATCCTTCGCACGGCGGGCGTGGTGAGGACGGGGCCGGAATGGCCCGAAGAAGAAGAAGAGGATGAAGATGGAGATGATTGGGATGATGAAGATGAAGACGAAGAGGGAGAGGGGGCCGCGGCGGCAGCGGCAGGCGCGGCACTCTCGGAGGCATCGAGAAGAATGTCGACGAGAGGGGTGTGGACCTTGGCCAAATCGCCCACCGCGTAGTGGATTTTGGTGATTTTGCCCGTGTAGCGCGACGTGACCTCGACATTGGCCTTGTCGCTCTGCAGCTCGGCGATGGGCTGGAACTCTTCGATGCGATCGCCCTCCTTCACGTGCCATTTGAGTACTTCGCATTCGGTAATTCCCTCGCCTACGTCGGCCAGATTAAACTGGATCGTCTGACCGCTGCTCGCGACCCGCGTGGCGTGGAATCCTCGACGGGCCGTCGAGATGGTGGCCGAAAGCGGAATCGTCTCTTTCGCCAGCACCCCTCGGCAGCCCGTCATGAGAGACGCGCTGCATTCCACTCGCGGGACATTCCGGGTCGCATTCGTCCGCAAGGCTCGCGAGAAGATGGAGCGCGAGGCGGGGGCGCGAGAGGTGGAAGCAGAAGCGAATCGTCTCATCTGCGCTTTCTTCTTGTGCTATGATAAAGGATAAAGGATTAAAATATAATGAAAAGACTAAACCCATTAAATATAAATTAATAATATTTATTTAGCTCCGGCGATAGGGTGGGATCACTGGGCCAGGAGAACAGAAAGGAGTGTTGTAATGAGTTGCAAACCTCCACAGCTTAGGGTGGTGGTGTGATGGATGTTGTGAGTGATGGTGATGGTGGTGGTGTGAGGAGACTTCGCCAACGCTGTTGGTTTTACAAATGGCAAGAAAAGAAAAGAAGAGAGAAAACCTTGTTGCCACAAACAGAGATGAGTTCGGCCGGAGTAGAGACGTGCATCCGATGTGCCAAGCGGGGCACCCTCCGATGTTCGCGCTGCAAGGCCGTCTACTATTGCTCCCCACAATGCCAGAAAGAGGTGCCGCCATTATGTCCCTCATCATCACCATGACTTGTCATCTCAATTTTATGTCAGTAGAAGAACACCCCAACCATCATCGTTTTCGTGGTAATCGTGTTTGCATTATTGTTCCCTCCTGACACGGCTTATACGCTGCACGGGCGCGCGGATGTGGCTGGCACAGCACTGGGTGAGCGGTCACAAGGGCCAGTGCGGGGCACTGAGCGCCCAGAAGCAGTACATCGCCACCACCGCCGCCGCTACCACCGCCTCGGCCAAGCAGCAGGCTCCCCAGAAGACTGCAGCACCGCAGCCGCAGCCGTCTCTCAAGAAGTCCACCGAGGCCACCAACGCTGCGCCGTCCCTCTTTTCCCCCACGCAGCGTACGCCACACACCACACACACACACCACACACACGCACACCGCACACGCACACGCACAACGCGTCGCGCGCGCATTGACTGACTCGTTGTGGGGTCCGATGGTGGTAATGACTGCAGTGAGCAATCTGCTGTCGACGCGGCCGCAGGAGCTGGGCGTGGGACTGGTCAACCGGGGCAACACGTGCTACATCAACTCGGTGCTCCAGTGTTTCTCGCACACGGCACCCCTGCGGGCCTACCTCGCGTCGAGCGAACACTCGCGCTCCTGTACGACCACGACACGCACGACACGCACGACACGCTGCACACACCTCCAAGAGAATTGACCGGTGATTGTTATCTGTGCGCGCGTCACGTGTGGTGTCGTTGGTGTGTGCGGTGTGTGTCGTGCGTGTCGCGCAGGCAAGGTGAGAACGCACGGCTTCTGTTTGCTATGTGCGCTGGAGGAGCACACCAAGCAACTGTTTCGGGTCAAGAACGAGTTTTTCCCGCGCGACATCTTCCTCAACCTCCAACGTACCCCTCACCCTCACACCATCCACACCACCTCTCGACAACCCACGAGATCGCCATCACTCGTTTCCCTTCTTACTTCTTTACATCTTATTATACATTTATTCTTATTCTTATTATTTGCAACATGTTGTTAATTGTTCTTCTCCGTAGAAATCGGCGACTTCCGACCATTCGCTCAGGAGGACGCTCATGTAGTCGTCGTGTTCACTCTCTTGCGATTGCTTTGTGCTATACAACGACGCCAGCTCGAGCTCTAATTCTCTTCGTTCTTCTTCGTTTTTCGTTCTTCGCTCAGGAATTCGCGAGCAGCGTGATGATGGGCATGCAGTCCAGCATTCTCCAAAACTACCGCGCGCAGCACCCCAACGGTCCGCCCAACCTCGGCCCCGGCTTCGAAGAGACCAGCCTCGTCTACCAGCTCTTTGGCGGTACACCGACGCCTCCCCCCCGATCATCGTTCTTCCCATGCGGTAAAGCAGCTCACTCACACCTCGTTTCGTCTTTCTCGCACAGGCCGTTCCCGCAGCAGGTTCGGGCACACACCGCACACACCGCACACACCGCACACACCGCACACACCGCGCGCGCACGCACGCGACACAGTGAGTTTATTTCTCTTTTTTTTGTTGATTCGAATGAAGGGTGCGATGCGGAGCGTGTTCGGCGATTGTGACGAACTATGAGCCCTTCCTGGACCTCAATCTGGAGCTGTCGGCCGGGGCGTCGCTGGAGGAGGCCCTCGACAGCTACACCACAATCGAACACTTTGACCTTTCAACCGGCTACAAATGTGGAAGGTAGACACGACACGATACGACACGACGCGCGAGGCTTACGCGCATGTGGGTGTGGGTGTGGGTGTGGGTGACCATGTTGGCAGGTGCAACAAGGTGGTGACGGCCCAGAAGCAGCTGACGGTGGACAGGGCGCCGCCTATTCTGGTGGTGCAGCTCAAGCGATTCGACGTCATGAGCGGCGGCGGAAAGATCAATAAGACCGTCACCTTCCGCGAGCAGCTCGACATCGCCAAGGTGATGAGCGAAGACAAGAAGGTGCGCTACATCCGTCTCTCCGCACTCACGCGCGCGCTAGTCAACATTGTTAACGTGTGTTGTGTAATCGCACACCGCACACGCCACCGCACACATTGTAGGAGGAGGGAGGCGTGCTCTACGAACTGTACGGCACGATCGTGCATTACGGCCGCACCATGTTCAGTGGACACTACGTGTCGTTCATCAAATCCAACGGCCTCTGGCACCTATTCGACGACGACCAGGTAACGCCGCACGCACCGCATGCACCGCACACACACGACGGGCTAACACGACACGCGCGTGTGTGGTGAGCGTTTTTGTGCAGGTGGTGGAGGTCAACAACGCCATCGTGCTCAAGCAGAACGCGTACATGCTGTTCTTCCAGCGGGTCTACACGCCCGAGCAGATGGCGAGGCAGGAGCAGCAGCTGCTGCAGCTGCCCCAACAGCTCTCGCTGCCCCAGGAGTCCCAGCAGCAGCAGCAGCAGCAACAGCAGAGCAAGAGCCAGCGGCGACGAAACAACAAAAAGACGAACGAGGCCAACAACGCTCAGCAGCAGCAGCAGACGGCCGCACCAGCAGTGGCCACGGAGGCGAAGGCGGAGCCGCCGCCGGAGTGGAAGCTGCCCAAGTACCGCGTGTTCTACACCGAGGAGGAGAGCGGGGAGGAAAGCTGGATCAAGGACCTCCTGCTCGTCGCCGAGGTGCCCGCCGAGGTACCCACGCACCACACCCCAGCCACGCGCGTGTGCTTCGGGGGGCTGACTGTAGTGCGGTGGTGGTGGTGGTTTGTAAGGCAAACGACGCGTCAAGGCGCTGGCGGTTGTCGGTGGAGTCGAGCGGGCGCCTGACCCTCCACGACGACACCGCCCACTACCGCCTGGAGATATCCTTTCACCGCCCGCGTCGTGCGTGTCCTGAGTGCGTGTCATGTTGTATGTGCGTGTGCGGTGGTGCGTGTGTGTCGTGTGCGGCGTTGTGTGTACTATCTCCTTGACTCCGGGTACCTTCAGCTGCCGTTTGAAGTGGACCCCAAGGCGGCGCGGGCCTCGTTCTACCAGGCCAACGCCACCCTTGTCGCGACCATGCCCCTCAAGCGCGACGACGCCGACGCCGACGCCGACGCCACCAAGCCGGACCACCAGGCCACCAGCGCCGCCGCCGACGTCGAGGTGGCCCTGCTCCCCGACCGCCGCTTCGTGCTCAAGGAGATAGGCGTCGACCCCGAGAAGGAGCTCAACGTCGAGCCCGTCGCCACCGAGGAGAAGGAGAAGGAGGTGGAAACTGTTGCGGCCACCACCACTAAGCCCGCCGACGCCGCCGCCAGCACCACCAGCGATGATGACAAGAAGGTGCCAACTACAGCGCCCGCGCTGCCGTTCATGGACCTGGGGCGGTTGAAGCAGGCGCTGGCAGATGAGAGCAACAAGGAGGAGGCCAGCTATGCGAAGCTGTGGGACGACATCCGCGCGTTCTACGCGGCGGTCAAGTCGGGCGACGCGGCGGGCTACCTGCAGCTGCGTAGCGCGATCCAGCGACAGGAGGCCCAGCGCAGCCAGCAGCTGGCGCAGGACGACGAGGAGCAGTTCATGCTCAAGCTCAAGAAGACCAAACGCAACGACCCGTGCCCGTGCAACAGCGGCCGCAAGTTCAAGCAGTGCCATGGCATGGCTTGATCTGCACCAGATGAAGATTGGCGCTACACAAATCAATATTTATTGTTTGTTTTTTATTGTTTGTAATTTCTTTTATTTGGGAGTGAATAGTCGATCGATGAATCGATAGATGGCAACGGAGGAGGTGATTTACACGGTGGTGGGGTGGGAGCAGCTGCCGCTGGCTCACTACTCTTCCTATGCCGGCACCTTCCGCGCCTTTGTTGAGGAGGCCGCACGGCACATCGACATCCCCACCGCCCCTCGTCTCTCTCACAAGTACACCCCCCTGGGCTCCCCTCCTGGCCCTACTTCCTTCTTTATCCACATGCACTATAGTATCTCCATCTCTTCATTTCTGATTATTAATTAAATCTCTCCTCTACGCGAAATGCTCAAAACACAAAATGTGATGTGATGTGTGCCACAGGTATGGAGAGTTCGTGCTGCACAGCCTGGTGAACGAGAGGGAGCCGCGGGTGACGTTCACCTGCCTCACGGGCGACAAGTTCCCGCAGCCCCTGGCCTACGCCTACCTGGCCGCCGTGCGCCGCGAGTTCTTCCGCCGCTACCCGCTCCCCATGGACAAGAACACCACCCTACGATGTACGTACATCGCTCTTCACGACGAGTTGCACGTGTGTGTCGAGTGCGCGTGTCGTGTCGTGTCGTGTCGTGTCGTGTCGTGTCGTGTCGTGTTCTGCTAGCGCAACTGACATGTGCGTGTGCGCGCACGTGTGCGTCCAGTTGAGCTGAACGGCTTCTCACAACAAATCCGACGGCTGGTGCGAAAGTACAGAGAATCAAAGAACATCAAACGAATGAAGGTGATCAACGCATTCGTGTCGTGAGTGTGTCGTGTGTGTCGTGTGTGTGTCGTGTGTGTGTCGTGTGCGACACATCGTGTCACGCGTTATTGCTCACGTTGCCGTGTTCGTCGTGTGGGCGTGTGTAGGAGGAAGAATTCAAGGGCGAGGCGATCGAGCCGGTGGCGATGATCAAGCTGGACGAACTCTACCCGGGTCTGCTCAAGAAGCCCCTCATGGTCCGCCATCTCCAGGACCCATCCCTCCAACTCCGCGGTACCGCACACACCGCACACACCGCACACGCGCACGAACACACCGCACGCGTCGCGCACACCGCACACAAATACACAGACACACCGCACACGCCCAGCGACACACGATGAGCTGATGGATAGTGATAACCGGCACAGGGGCGTCGCGCAAGTCGAACAACTTCTTCCTCTCGCAATTCCTCATCCGACACCCGTTCCTCACGATCGGTCTGTTCATCTTCGCTGCGGTCGTCGTCTTCATCTACTTCGTCGTCCTGGTGCCATTATGCGGCAACGACCTCCAGGTACCACCAAAGCCACCCTTTTTGGTGTGTGCGTGTGTGTGTGTGCGTGCGTGTGTGCGTGCGTGTGCGGTGGTGCGTGTGCGTGTGCGTGTGGCGTTGTGGAGGCTCACCCGAGGCAACGTTGCATGCGTTGTGTTCGCCCCTTCCAGAAAGTGGGAGACAATGGGAAGCATGTGTGCTGGATCAACTGAGACCAAGCGCACGACACGCACGACACGCACGACACGCCCACCACAACACTCCCCTTTGCTTGTACACTCAGTCGCCGATCCGCCAATGAAAATTCAAAGAAAAGAAGAAATGCGAACTTTCACTAACACAAGAAATTTGGCACTCCATTTAGGCCAAAAAGCAAGACCTTGGTACTACTCCCCCCCCACCCACAAGGCTAGACGAGACAGGTAAGGCCCGCCCGTGTTGTTGCTGACGTGCTTCTCTCTCATTGCGTTCTTCAAACCAGCTGGCAATCAATCGTTACATTCAGTTCCGATCTCAGTGGCACGCAGTCGTAATCACCTCGAGCAATCATGGGCAAGTTGTTCAAGTCGTACCTTTCGGGGCCTGGAGTCTACAAGTGCCACAGCTGCGACACGCACCTCGCCAAGCACGGCGACATCATCTCAAAGGTGTGCTGACCCCTCTTGATGAAATCATCTTTCCAGCATCATCATCTTCTGTAGCTTGGTGTAAGATTGATGTAGCAGCTCCAATTTCCCTCATCTGCTGACCATCCATGTGTGGCCCCCACAGGCATTTCAAAGTCGAAGCGGGAAGGCCTACTTATTCGACAAGGTGGTCAACGTTACCAGCGGACCCAAGGAGGTGCGCGCCTCACCTGCGCGAGCGCTCTTCTCAACCCTTCTAAAGTGTGCGTGTCGTGTCGTGTCGTGTTGTGCGTTTAGGACCGGATTCTGATCACGGGGCTGCACACGGTGGCGGACGTGTTCTGCAGCGATTGCCAGGCCTACGTCGGGTGGAAGTACGAGGAGGCCTTCGAGGAGAGCCAGAAGTACAAGGAGGGCAAGTTCATCCTCGAGAAGGCCAAGATCGTCAAGAAGTCCTACAGCGAATGAGCGCATGAATGACCACTACCATCTTCTTCTTCCTCCTCATCGTCATCTTCATCTTCATCATTACCACTTCTCACCAAATGTGAATAGCCTGTACACACACCACCATAAAGATCAATTGAATAACACTGCGCACAACACTCGTGTTGTGAATATATTGGTTGTATAGTGTTGATATGTTACACGTCGGCGATCCTCGCGTGTTGTTCTTCGAGGGTCTTTTGGAGTCGTCGCATCTTGATGATCTGCTCAAACACGTTGTTCTGCGACAGCAGTTCCTTGAGCTCGTCTTCCGTCACGTCTGCTCGATCGAGACGCGAACTCGTGAGCTCATCGCACGACACTCACACGACACACACGCACACGACACACGCATCGTGACAAAGAGGAAGAAGAGGAGGCGAACCGAAGCCGTCGGCGGACGAGGCGGGGCAGCTCTCGAGGAACTTGTTGACGGTGGTCTCGGCCTGGTCCACAGCCGCGATGAGGGCGTGCAGGTGCACCAGATCCTTCTCCCGCCACGCGTTCGCTGCCTTGCTGATCGCGTTGCTGTTGTGCAAGGCGCGCGGCATGTCAGTGTGTGCGGTGTGTGCGGTGGTGCGTGTGCGTGTGCGGTGGTGCGTGTGACTGACCTGTCCTTGGCGGAATGGCTGTTGCCGGAGGACTCCTTCATCATCTGTACGATCTTCTCCGTGCGCTTGTGGATGAGGACCAGCTTGTCCCACAGCTTGCGCAGGTAGACGCCCATCCACCCAAAGTACTCCTCCAGCGCGTCCTCGAACGACTCGTTGAACCGCTGCATGTCCTCCCTCGACACCTGCACCACATTATAATTATTATTGTTATTATTTATATATTATTTACCAATAAAATTAAAATTATAAAATTAAAATAAATGATAAGAATGAGAAGAATGGAGGGGAAAATACCTCGCAGAGCTGTTTGTCGACGAGTTGGATGAGTTCGCCTATGATCTTGTGGGTGGTCTCGCTGGTGCGGCCGCCGCTGGGCTCCGAGGGGTTGGGGGCGGTGGGGGACTTGGGCGAGTGGGTGTGGAGGAGGACCTCCTGGGTGCGGTGCCACACCTCGCGGTCGACGCACAGGGCCTCGTACAGCATCGACCCGTCGGGTCGCGACGTCTTCACCGCCTGCAGGATCCGCTTCTCCAGATTCAGGATCTGGAACGCCAGCCGCACCTGCACACGCACACACACACACACACACACACACAGCACCATGACACTCGCGCGCGTCAGCACACGCATCACCGCACACGCACACAAAAGAGCGCACGCACTTCTTTGGTGTAGGACTGGATGGTGCGGACGCCCTCGCGGTCTTCGAGCTCGACGAGGCGGTCGTGGCGGTCGGCCAACTCGGCTTCGGCCTCGTCGGTGACAAAGTGCGCGGCGAGCCGGACCGGCTGCTTCTTGTACAGACCCACCATCCCCGCCACCGCCGCCGCATCAAAGCACGCCGTACCCTGCGCGTCACACACACACACACACGACACACTTGTGAGTGCGACCGCACACACTCAACCGCACACGCATCCGCACACGGACCTTGTCGAGAAGCTTGACGAGGGCAAAGAGGAGTTCGGTGACGAAGGCGGGTCGCTGGCCGCCGAGCAGCCGCTTGTGGAGGAAGGCCTCAAAGGCCGCGAGCCAGCCGCCGCCGATCGGGTCGGCCCGCGTGGCCTCCAGGATGCCCTCGACCGTGGCCGTCTGCAGGAAGCGCTCGACCGCGAGCTCCACCGCGCGCGACTCCATCAGCACCTCCTCGAACCCGAACGTACGGTGGTGCTGCTGCGCCTCCTCCGTTCCCTGATGCTGGCCCAGCTTGCTGCTGCTCGGCTTCTCGCCCTTTTCGCCTTTTTCGCCCTTTTCGCCCCGGGCGCGCTCCTTGCGCTTGCTCCCGTTCTGCTTGCGCTGCTGGCCGTCGACAGAATAGTTGTCGCCCTTCAGCTCAGCGCCGCCGCCGCCGCTGTCGTCGTCGCCGTCGAGGCCGGCAAAGTCGGAGTGGTCCTTGACGATGAAGAGCTTGCGGGAGGCGACCTGGGCCTCCCACTGGCGCAGGACGTCGACGGCGGCCGTCGCCCGCGCCACGTCGGCGAACGAGAACGTGGCGGCCACGGCCTCGAGCAGCTTGGCCTGCGCCCGCAGGACGGCGCCCACCCGCGGCGTTCGCTCCGTGTCGCGCTCGCCCGTGGCCGCCTTGGCGCGCAGCGGGACCTCAAAGTGGGACAGCATGAGGCCCGACGGGGTGAAGCCGCCGGCGCGGGTCATCTGGGCAAAGGGCGACGAGGGCGGAGGCGACGATGAGAGCGCGTGCGCGCCGCCGTCGCGGCCCAGCAGGTCCTCGTCTGACGACACGCCCTGGGCGCGCGCGGCC